>NW_028290831.1:0-175833 GCF_964205215.1 Stylophora pistillata | reverse complement strand
GGCATGCGTGAGAGTGAGAAGCTGTGCAAGGTGTAAGGGCTGAGCCTTGTACTCACGCCTGCCACTTCCACGAAACACATCACCAGGCGGCCAAAACGGATTCCCGGGTGCAGTAGATAGTCCCAAGGGAGTCGGAGAGTAGTCGGGCACCTCCTGCCCCATCGCGGCAGCCGTAGTGGCACGCCTGCGAGTGAGAGGCTGTGCACTGTGAGGCACATGTGCTAAAGAAGGCGGTGAGTCTTGTACTCACGCCTGCCACTTCCACGAAACACATCACCACGCGGCTAAAATGGATTCCCGCGTGCAGTAGATAGTCCCAGGGGAGTTGGGCAGTAGACGCGCACCTCCTGCCATGTCACGGCAGCCGTAGTGGCACGCCTGCGAGTGAGAGGCTGTGCACTACGAGGCACATGTGCTAAAGAAGGCGGTGAGCCTTGCACTCACGCCTGCCACTTCCACGAAACGCATGACAACGCCACCAAAATGAAATCCCAGGTGCACTAGACCCAGGGGAACCTCGGCAATAGACGCGCAACTCCGGCAAAGCACGGGCGACGGAGTGGCATGCGTGAGAGTGAGAAGCTGTGCAAGGTGTAAGGGCTGAGCCTTGTACTCACGCCTGCCACTTCCACGAAACTCATCACCAGGCGGCCAAAACGGATTCCCGGGTGCAGTAGATAGTCCCAAGGGAGTCGGAGAGTAGTCGGGCACCTCCTGCCCCATCGCGGCAGCCGTAGTGGCACGCCTGCGAGTGAGAGGCTGTGCACTGTGAGGCACATGTGCTAAAGAAGGCGGTGAGCCTTGTACTCACGCCTGCCACTTCCACGAAACACATCACCACGCGGCTAAAATGGATTCCCGCGTGCACTAGATAGTCCCAGGGGAGTTGGGCAGTAGACGCGCACCTCCTGCCATGTCACGGCAGCCGTAGTGGCACGCCTGCGAGTGAGAGGCTGTGCACTACGAGGCACATGTGCTAAAGAAGGCGGTGAGCCTTGCACTCACGCCTGCCACTTCCACGAAACGCATGACAACGCCACCAAAATGAAATCCCAGGTGCACTAGACCCAGGGGAACCTCGGCAATAGACGCGCAACTCCGGCAAAGCACGGGCGACGGAGTGGCATGCGTGAGAGTGAGAAGCTGTGCAAGGTGTAAGGGCTGAGCCTTGTACTCACGCCTGCCACTTCCACGAAACTCATCACCAGGCGGCCAAAACGGATTCCCGGGTGCAGTAGATAGTCCCAAGGGAGTCGGAGAGTAGTCGGGCACCTCCTGCCCCATCGCGGCAGCCGTAGTGGCACGCCTGCGAGTGAGAGGCTGTGCACTGTGAGGCACATGTGCTAAAGAAGGCGGTGAGTCTTGTACTCACGCCTGCCACTTCCACGAAACACATCACCACGCGGCTAAAATGGATTCCCGCGTGCACTAGATAGTCCCAGGGGAGTTGGGCAGTAGACGCGCACCTCCTGCCATGTCACGGCAGCCGTAGTGGCACGCCTGCGAGTGAGAGGCTGTGCACTACGAGGCACATGTGCTAAAGAAGGCGGTGAGCCTTGCACTCACGCCTGCCACTTCCACGAAACGCATGACAACGCCACCAAAATGAAATCCCAGGTGCACTAGACCCAGGGGAACCTCGGCAATAGACGCGCAACTCCGGCAAAGCACGGGCGACGGAGTGGCATGCGTGAGAGTGAGAAGCTGTGCAAGGTGTAAGGGCTGAGCCTTGTACTCACGCCTGCCACTTCCACGAAACACATCACCAGGCGGCCAAAACGGATTCCCGGGTGCAGTAGATAGTCCCAAGGGAGTCGGAGAGTAGTCGGGCACCTCCTGCCCCATCGCGGCAGCCGTAGTGGCACGCCTGCGAGTGAGAGGCTGTGCACTGTGAGGCACATGTGCTAAAGAAGGCGGTGAGTCTTGTACTCACGCCTGCCACTTCCACGAAACACATCACCACGCGGCTAAAATGGATTCCCGCGTGCAGTAGATAGTCCCAGGGGAGTTGGGCAGTAGACGCGCACCTCCTGCCATGTCACGGCAGCCGTAGTGGCACGCCTGCGAGTGAGAGGCTGTGCACTACGAGGCACATGTGCTAAAGAAGGCGGTGAGCCTTGCACTCACGCCTGCCACTTCCACGAAACGCATGACAACGCCACCAAAATGAAATCCCAGGTGCACTAGACCCAGGGGAACCTCGGCAATAGACGCGCAACTCCGGCAAAGCACGGGCGACGGAGTGGCATGCGTGAGAGTGAGAAGCTGTGCAAGGTGTAAGGGCTGAGCCTTGTACTCACGCCTGCCACTTCCACGAAACACATCACCAGGCGGCCAAAACGGATTCCCGGGTGCAGTAGATAGTCCCAAGGGAGTCGGAGAGTAGTCGGGCACCTCCTGCCCCATCGCGGCAGCCGTAGTGGCACGCCTGCGAGTGAGAGGCTGTGCACTGTGAGGCACATGTGCTAAAGAAGGCGGTGAGTCTTGTACTCACGCCTGCCACTTCCACGAAACACATCACCACGCGGCTAAAATGGATTCCCGCGTGCACTAGATAGTCCCAGGGGAGTTGGGCAGTAGACGCGCACCTCCTGCCATGTCACGGCAGCCGTAGTGGCACGCCTGCGAGTGAGAGGCTGTGCACTACGAGGCACATGTGCTAAAGAAGGCGGTGAGCCTTGCACTCACGCCTGCCACTTCCACGAAACGCATGACAACGCCACCAAAATGAAATCCCAGGTGCACTAGACCCAGGGGAACCTCGGCAATAGACGCGCAACTCCGGCAAAGCACGGGCGACGGAGTGGCATGCGTGAGAGTGAGAAGCTGTGCAAGGTGTAAGGGCTGAGCCTTGTACTCACGCCTGCCACTTCCACGAAACACATCACCAGGCGGCCAAAACGGATTCCCGGGTGCAGTAGATAGTCCCAAGGGAGTCGGAGAGTAGTCGGGCACCTCCTGCCCCATCGCGGCAGCCGTAGTGGCACGCCTGCGAGTGAGAGGCTGTGCACTGTGAGGCACATGTGCTAAAGAAGGCGGTGAGTCTTGTACTCACGCCTGCCACTTCCACGAAACACATCACCACGCGGCTAAAATGGATTCCCGCGTGCAGTAGATAGTCCCAGGGGAGTTGGGCAGTAGACGCGCACCTCCTGCCATGTCACGGCAGCCGTAGTGGCACGCCTGCGAGTGAGAGGCTGTGCACTACGAGGCACATGTGCTAAAGAAGGCGGTGAGCCTTGCACTCACGCCTGCCACTTCCACGAAACGCATGACAACGCCACCAAAATGAAATCCCAGGTGCACTAGACCCAGGGGAACCTCGGCAATAGACGCGCAACTCCGGCAAAGCACGGGCGACGGAGTGGCATGCGTGAGAGTGAGAAGCTGTGCAAGGTGTAAGGGCTGAGCCTTGTACTCACGCCTGCCACTTCCACGAAACTCATCACCAGGCGGCCAAAACGGATTCCCGGGTGCAGTAGATAGTCCCAAGGGAGTCGGAGAGTAGTCGGGCACCTCCTGCCCCATCGCGGCAGCCGTAGTGGCACGCCTGCGAGTGAGAGGCTGTGCACTGTGAGGCACATGTGCTAAAGAAGGCGGTGAGCCTTGTACTCACGCCTGCCACTTCCACGAAACACATCACCACGCGGCTAAAATGGATTCCCGCGTGCACTAGATAGTCCCAGGGGAGTTGGGCAGTAGACGCGCACCTCCTGCCATGTCACGGCAGCCGTAGTGGCACGCCTGCGAGTGAGAGGCTGTGCACTACGAGGCACATGTGCTAAAGAAGGCGGTGAGCCTTGCACTCACGCCTGCCACTTCCACGAAACGCATGACAACGCCACCAAAATGAAATCCCAGGTGCACTAGACCCAGGGGAACCTCGGCAATAGACGCGCAACTCCGGCAAAGCACGGGCGACGGAGTGGCATGCGTGAGAGTGAGAAGCTGTGCAAGGTGTAAGGGCTGAGCCTTGTACTCACGCCTGCCACTTCCACGAAACTCATCACCAGGCGGCCAAAACGGATTCCCGGGTGCAGTAGATAGTCCCAAGGGAGTCGGAGAGTAGTCGGGCACCTCCTGCCCCATCGCGGCAGCCGTAGTGGCACGCCTGCGAGTGAGAGGCTGTGCACTGTGAGGCACATGTGCTAAAGAAGGCGGTGAGTCTTGTACTCACGCCTGCCACTTCCACGAAACACATCACCACGCGGCTAAAATGGATTCCCGCGTGCACTAGATAGTCCCAGGGGAGTTGGGCAGTAGACGCGCACCTCCTGCCATGTCACGGCAGCCGTAGTGGCACGCCTGCGAGTGAGAGGCTGTGCACTACGAGGCACATGTGCTAAAGAAGGCGGTGAGCCTTGCACTCACGCCTGCCACTTCCACGAAACGCATGACAACGCCACCAAAATGAAATCCCAGGTGCACTAGACCCAGGGGAACCTCGGCAATAGACGCGCAACTCCGGCAAAGCACGGGCGACGGAGTGGCATGCGTGAGAGTGAGAAGCTGTGCAAGGTGTAAGGGCTGAGCCTTGTACTCACGCCTGCCACTTCCACGAAACACATCACCAGGCGGCCAAAACGGATTCCCGGGTGCAGTAGATAGTCCCAAGGGAGTCGGAGAGTAGTCGGGCACCTCCTGCCCCATCGCGGCAGCCGTAGTGGCACGCCTGCGAGTGAGAGGCTGTGCACTGTGAGGCACATGTGCTAAAGAAGGCGGTGAGTCTTGTACTCACGCCTGCCACTTCCACGAAACACATCACCACGCGGCTAAAATGGATTCCCGCGTGCAGTAGATAGTCCCAGGGGAGTTGGGCAGTAGACGCGCACCTCCTGCCATGTCACGGCAGCCGTAGTGGCACGCCTGCGAGTGAGAGGCTGTGCACTACGAGGCACATGTGCTAAAGAAGGCGGTGAGCCTTGCACTCACGCCTGCCACTTCCACGAAACGCATGACAACGCCACCAAAATGAAATCCCAGGTGCACTAGACCCAGGGGAACCTCGGCAATAGACGCGCAACTCCGGCAAAGCACGGGCGACGGAGTGGCATGCGTGAGAGTGAGAAGCTGTGCAAGGTGTAAGGGCTGAGCCTTGTACTCACGCCTGCCACTTCCACGAAACTCATCACCAGGCGGCCAAAACGGATTCCCGGGTGCAGTAGATAGTCCCAAGGGAGTCGGAGAGTAGTCGGGCACCTCCTGCCCCATCGCGGCAGCCGTAGTGGCACGCCTGCGAGTGAGAGGCTGTGCACTGTGAGGCACATGTGCTAAAGAAGGCGGTGAGTCTTTTAGTCACGCCTGCCACTTCCACGAAACACATCACCACGCGGCTAAAATGGATTCCCGCGTGCACTAGATAGTCCCAGGGGAGTTGGGCAGTAGACGCGCACCTCCTGCCATGTCACGGCAGCCGTAGTGGCACGCCTGCGAGTGAGAGGCTGTGCACTACGAGGCACATGTGCTAAAGAAGGCGGTGAGCCTTGCACTCACGCCTGCCACTTCCACGAAACGCATGACAACGCCACCAAAATGAAATCCTAGGTGCACTAGACCCAGGAAAACCTCGGCAATAGACGCGCAACTCCGGCAAAGCACGGGCGACGGAGTGGCATGCGTGAGAGTGAGAAGCTGTGCAAGGTGTAAGGGCTGAGCCTTGTACTCACGCCTGCCACTTCCACGAAACTCATCACCAGGCGGCCAAAACGGATTCCCGGGTGCAGTAGATAGTCCCAAGGGAGTCGGAGAGTAGTCGGGCACCTCCTGCCAAATCACGGCAGCCGTAGTGGCACGCCTGCGAGTGAGAGGCTGTGCACTGTGAGGCACATGTGCTAAAGAAGGCGGTGAGTCTTGTACTCACGCCTGCTACTTCCACGAAACACATCACCACGCGGCCAAAACGGATTGCCGGGTGCACTAGATAGTCCCAGGGGAGTTGGAGAGTAGGCGCGCACCTCCTGCCAAATCACGGGAGCCGTGGTGGCACGCCTGCCAGTGAGAGGCTGTGCACTGTGAGGCACATGTGCTAAAGAAGGCGGTGAGTCTTCTACTCACGCCTGCCACTTCCACGAAACACATCACCACGCGGCTAAAATGGATTCCCGCGTGCACTAGATACTCCCAGGGGAGTTGGGGGGTAGGCGCGCACCTCCTGCAAGTCACGGCAGCCCTGGTGGCACGCCTCCGAGTGAGAGGCTGTGCACTATGAGGCACATGTGCTAAAGAAGGCGGTGAGCCTTGTACTCACGCCTGCCACTTCCACGAAACGCATGACAACGCCTCCAAAATGAAATCCCAGGTGCACTAGACCCAGGGGAACCTCGGCAATAGATGCGCAACTCCGGGATATGACGGGCGACGGAGTGGCATGCGTGAGAGTGGGAGGCTGTGCAAGAGGAAGGGGTGAGCCTTGTACTCACGCCTGCCACTTCCACGAAACACATCACCACGCGGCTAAAATGGATTCCCGCGTGCACTAGATAGTCCCAGGGGAGTTGGGCAGTAGACGCGCACCTCCTGCCATGTCACGGCAGCCGTAGTGGCACGCCTGCGAGTGAGAGGCTGTGCACTACGAGGCACATGTGCTAAAGAAGGCGGTGAGCCTTGCACTCACGCCTGCCACTTCCACGAAACGCATGACAACGCCACCAAAATGAAATCCCAGGTGCACTAGACCCAGGGGAACCTCGGCAATAGACGCGCAACTCCGGCAAAGCACGGGCGACGGAGTGGCATGCGTGAGAGTGAGAAGCTGTGCAAGGTGTAAGGGCTGAGCCTTGTACTCACGCCTGCCACTTCCACGAAACACATCACCAGGCGGCCAAAACGGATTCCCGGGTGCAGTAGATAGTCCCAAGGGAGTCGGAGAGTAGTCGGGCACCTCCTGCCCCATCGCGGCAGCCGTAGTGGCACGCCTGCGAGTGAGAGGCTGTGCACTGTGAGGCACATGTGCTAAAGAAGGCGGTGAGTCTTGTACTCACGCCTGCCACTTCCACGAAACACATCACCACGCGGCTAAAATGGATTCCCGCGTGCACTAGATAGTCCCAGGGGAGTTGGGCAGTAGACGCGCACCTCCTGCCATGTCACGGCAGCCGTAGTGGCACGCCTGCGAGTGAGAGGCTGTGCACTACGAGGCACATGTGCTAAAGAAGGCGGTGAGCCTTGCACTCACGCCTGCCACTTCCACGAAACGCATGACAACGCCACCAAAATGAAATCCCAGGTGCACTAGACCCAGGGGAACCTCGGCAATAGACGCGCAACTCCGGCAAAGCACGGGCGACGGAGTGGCATGCGTGAGAGTGAGAAGCTGTGCAAGGTGTAAGGGCTGAGCCTTGTACTCACGCCTGCCACTTCCACGAAACACATCACCAGGCGGCCAAAACGGATTCCCGGGTGCAGTAGATAGTCCCAAGGGAGTCGGAGAGTAGTCGGGCACCTCCTGCCCCATCGCGGCAGCCGTAGTGGCACGCCTGCGAGTGAGAGGCTGTGCACTGTGAGGCACATGTGCTAAAGAAGGCGGTGAGTCTTGTACTCACGCCTGCCACTTCCACGAAACACATCACCACGCGGCTAAAATGGATTCCCGCGTGCAGTAGATAGTCCCAGGGGAGTTGGGCAGTAGACGCGCACCTCCTGCCATGTCACGGCAGCCGTAGTGGCACGCCTGCGAGTGAGAGGCTGTGCACTACGAGGCACATGTGCTAAAGAAGGCGGTGAGCCTTGCACTCACGCCTGCCACTTCCACGAAACGCATGACAACGCCACCAAAATGAAATCCCAGGTGCACTAGACCCAGGGGAACCTCGGCAATAGACGCGCAACTCCGGCAAAGCACGGGCGACGGAGTGGCATGCGTGAGAGTGAGAAGCTGTGCAAGGTGTAAGGGCTGAGCCTTGTACTCACGCCTGCCACTTCCACGAAACTCATCACCAGGCGGCCAAAACGGATTCCCGGGTGCAGTAGATAGTCCCAAGGGAGTCGGAGAGTAGTCGGGCACCTCCTGCCCCATCGCGGCAGCCGTAGTGGCACGCCTGCGAGTGAGAGGCTGTGCACTGTGAGGCACATGTGCTAAAGAAGGCGGTGAGCCTTGTACTCACGCCTGCCACTTCCACGAAACACATCACCACGCGGCTAAAATGGATTCCCGCGTGCACTAGATAGTCCCAGGGGAGTTGGGCAGTAGACGCGCACCTCCTGCCATGTCACGGCAGCCGTAGTGGCACGCCTGCGAGTGAGAGGCTGTGCACTACGAGGCACATGTGCTAAAGAAGGCGGTGAGCCTTGCACTCACGCCTGCCACTTCCACGAAACGCATGACAACGCCACCAAAATGAAATCCCAGGTGCACTAGACCCAGGGGAACCTCGGCAATAGACGCGCAACTCCGGCAAAGCACGGGCGACGGAGTGGCATGCGTGAGAGTGAGAAGCTGTGCAAGGTGTAAGGGCTGAGCCTTGTACTCACGCCTGCCACTTCCACGAAACACATCACCAGGCGGCCAAAACGGATTCCCGGGTGCAGTAGATAGTCCCAAGGGAGTCGGAGAGTAGTCGGGCACCTCCTGCCCCATCGCGGCAGCCGTAGTGGCACGCCTGCGAGTGAGAGGCTGTGCACTGTGAGGCACATGTGCTAAAGAAGGCGGTGAGTCTTGTACTCACGCCTGCCACTTCCACGAAACACATCACCACGCGGCTAAAATGGATTCCCGCGTGCAGTAGATAGTCCCAGGGGAGTTGGGCAGTAGACGCGCACCTCCTGCCATGTCACGGCAGCCGTAGTGGCACGCCTGCGAGTGAGAGGCTGTGCACTACGAGGCACATGTGCTAAAGAAGGCGGTGAGCCTTGCACTCACGCCTGCCACTTCCACGAAACGCATGACAACGCCACCAAAATGAAATCCCAGGTGCACTAGACCCAGGGGAACCTCGGCAATAGACGCGCAACTCCGGCAAAGCACGGGCGACGGAGTGGCATGCGTGAGAGTGAGAAGCTGTGCAAGGTGTAAGGGCTGAGCCTTGTACTCACGCCTGCCACTTCCACGAAACTCATCACCAGGCGGCCAAAACGGATTCCCGGGTGCAGTAGATAGTCCCAAGGGAGTCGGAGAGTAGTCGGGCACCTCCTGCCCCATCGCGGCAGCCGTAGTGGCACGCCTGCGAGTGAGAGGCTGTGCACTGTGAGGCACATGTGCTAAAGAAGGCGGTGAGTCTTTTAGTCACGCCTGCCACTTCCACGAAACACATCACCACGCGGCTAAAATGGATTCCCGCGTGCACTAGATAGTCCCAGGGAAGTTGGGCAGTAGACGCGCACCTCCTGCCATGTCACGGCAGCCGTAGTGGCACGCCTGCGAGTGAGAGGCTGTGCACTACGAGGCACATGTGCTAAAGAAGGCGGTGAGCCTTGCACTCACGCCTGCCACTTCCACGAAACGCATGACAACGCCACCAAAATGAAATCCTAGGTGCACTAGACCCAGGAAAACCTCGGCAATAGACGCGCAACTCCGGCAAAGCACGGGCGACGGAGTGGCATGCGTGAGAGTGAGAAGCTGTGCAAGGTGTAAGGGCTGAGCCTTGTACTCACGCCTGCCACTTCCACGAAACTCATCACCAGGCGGCCAAAACGGATTCCCGGGTGCAGTAGATAGTCCCAAGGGAGTCGGAGAGTAGTCGGGCACCTCCTGCCAAATCACGGCAGCCGTAGTGGCACGCCTGCGAGTGAGAGGCTGTGCACTGTGAGGCACATGTGCTAAAGAAGGCGGTGAGTCTTGTACTCACGCCTGCTACTTCCACGAAACACATCACCACGCGGCCAAAACGGATTGCCGGGTGCACTAGATAGTCCCAGGGGAGCTGGAGAGTAGGCGCGCACCTCCTGCCAAATCACGGGAGCCGTGGTGGCACGCCTGCCAGTGAGAGGCTGTGCACTGTGAGGCACATGTGCTAAAGAAGGCGGTGAGTCTTCTACTCACGCCTGCCACTTCCACGAAACACATCACCACGCGGCTAAAATGGATTCCCGCGTGCACTAGATACTCCCAGGGGAGTTGGGGGGTAGGCGCGCACCTCCTGCAAGTCACGGCAGCCCTGGTGGCACGCCTCCGAGTGAGAGGCTGTGCACTATGAGGCACATGTGCTAAAGAAGGCGGTGAGCCTTGTACTCACGCCTGCCACTTCCACGAAACGCATGACAACGCCTCCAAAATGAAATCCCAGGTGCACTAGACCCAGGGGAACCTCGGCAATAGATGCGCAACTCCGGGATATGACGGGCGACGGAGTGGCATGCGTGAGAGTGGGAGGCTGTGCAAGAGGAAGGGGTGAGCCTTGTACTCACGCCTGCCACTTCCACGAAACACATCACCACGCGGCTAAAATGGATTCCCGCGTGCACTAGATAGTCCCAGGGGAGTTGGGCAGTAGACGCGCACCTCCTGCCATGTCACGGCAGCCGTAGTGGCACGCCTGCGAGTGAGAGGCTGTGCACTACGAGGCACATGTGCTAAAGAAGGCGGTGAGCCTTGCACTCACGCCTGCCACTTCCACGAAACGCATGACAACGCCACCAAAATGAAATCCCAGGTGCACTAGACCCAGGGGAACCTCGGCAATAGACGCGCAACTCCGGCAAAGCACGGGCGACGGAGTGGCATGCGTGAGAGTGAGAAGCTGTGCAAGGTGTAAGGGCTGAGCCTTGTACTCACGCCTGCCACTTCCACGAAACACATCACCAGGCGGCCAAAACGGATTCCCGGGTGCAGTAGATAGTCCCAAGGGAGTCGGAGAGTAGTCGGGCACCTCCTGCCCCATCGCGGCAGCCGTAGTGGCACGCCTGCGAGTGAGAGGCTGTGCACTGTGAGGCACATGTGCTAAAGAAGGCGGTGAGTCTTGTACTCACGCCTGCCACTTCCACGAAACACATCACCACGCGGCTAAAATGGATTCCCGCGTGCACTAGATAGTCCCAGGGGAGTTGGGCAGTAGACGCGCACCTCCTGCCATGTCACGGCAGCCGTAGTGGCACGCCTGCGAGTGAGAGGCTGTGCACTACGAGGCACATGTGCTAAAGAAGGCGGTGAGCCTTGCACTCACGCCTGCCACTTCCACGAAACGCATGACAACGCCACCAAAATGAAATCCCAGGTGCACTAGACCCAGGGGAACCTCGGCAATAGACGCGCAACTCCGGCAAAGCACGGGCGACGGAGTGGCATGCGTGAGAGTGAGAAGCTGTGCAAGGTGTAAGGGCTGAGCCTTGTACTCACGCCTGCCACTTCCACGAAACACATCACCAGGCGGCCAAAACGGATTCCCGGGTGCAGTAGATAGTCCCAAGGGAGTCGGAGAGTAGTCGGGCACCTCCTGCCCCATCGCGGCAGCCGTAGTGGCACGCCTGCGAGTGAGAGGCTGTGCACTGTGAGGCACATGTGCTAAAGAAGGCGGTGAGTCTTGTACTCACGCCTGCCACTTCCACGAAACACATCACCACGCGGCTAAAATGGATTCCCGCGTGCAGTAGATAGTCCCAGGGGAGTTGGGCAGTAGACGCGCACCTCCTGCCATGTCACGGCAGCCGTAGTGGCACGCCTGCGAGTGAGAGGCTGTGCACTACGAGGCACATGTGCTAAAGAAGGCGGTGAGCCTTGCACTCACGCCTGCCACTTCCACGAAACGCATGACAACGCCACCAAAATGAAATCCCAGGTGCACTAGACCCAGGGGAACCTCGGCAATAGACGCGCAACTCCGGCAAAGCACGGGCGACGGAGTGGCATGCGTGAGAGTGAGAAGCTGTGCAAGGTGTAAGGGCTGAGCCTTGTACTCACGCCTGCCACTTCCACGAAACTCATCACCAGGCGGCCAAAACGGATTCCCGGGTGCAGTAGATAGTCCCAAGGGAGTCGGAGAGTAGTCGGGCACCTCCTGCCCCATCGCGGCAGCCGTAGTGGCACGCCTGCGAGTGAGAGGCTGTGCACTGTGAGGCACATGTGCTAAAGAAGGCGGTGAGCCTTGTACTCACGCCTGCCACTTCCACGAAACACATCACCACGCGGCTAAAATGGATTCCCGCGTGCACTAGATAGTCCCAGGGGAGTTGGGCAGTAGACGCGCACCTCCTGCCATGTCACGGCAGCCGTAGTGGCACGCCTGCGAGTGAGAGGCTGTGCACTACGAGGCACATGTGCTAAAGAAGGCGGTGAGCCTTGCACTCACGCCTGCCACTTCCACGAAACGCATGACAACGCCACCAAAATGAAATCCCAGGTGCACTAGACCCAGGGGAACCTCGGCAATAGACGCGCAACTCCGGCAAAGCACGGGCGACGGAGTGGCATGCGTGAGAGTGAGAAGCTGTGCAAGGTGTAAGGGCTGAGCCTTGTACTCACGCCTGCCACTTCCACGAAACTCATCACCAGGCGGCCAAAACGGATTCCCGGGTGCAGTAGATAGTCCCAAGGGAGTCGGAGAGTAGTCGGGCACCTCCTGCCCCATCGCGGCAGCCGTAGTGGCACGCCTGCGAGTGAGAGGCTGTGCACTGTGAGGCACATGTGCTAAAGAAGGCGGTGAGTCTTGTACTCACGCCTGCCACTTCCACGAAACACATCACCACGCGGCTAAAATGGATTCCCGCGTGCACTAGATAGTCCCAGGGGAGTTGGGCAGTAGACGCGCACCTCCTGCCATGTCACGGCAGCCGTAGTGGCACGCCTGCGAGTGAGAGGCTGTGCACTACGAGGCACATGTGCTAAAGAAGGCGGTGAGCCTTGCACTCACGCCTGCCACTTCCACGAAACGCATGACAACGCCACCAAAATGAAATCCCAGGTGCACTAGACCCAGGGGAACCTCGGCAATAGACGCGCAACTCCGGCAAAGCACGGGCGACGGAGTGGCATGCGTGAGAGTGAGAAGCTGTGCAAGGTGTAAGGGCTGAGCCTTGTACTCACGCCTGCCACTTCCACGAAACACATCACCAGGCGGCCAAAACGGATTCCCGGGTGCAGTAGATAGTCCCAAGGGAGTCGGAGAGTAGTCGGGCACCTCCTGCCCCATCGCGGCAGCCGTAGTGGCACGCCTGCGAGTGAGAGGCTGTGCACTGTGAGGCACATGTGCTAAAGAAGGCGGTGAGTCTTGTACTCACGCCTGCCACTTCCACGAAACACATCACCACGCGGCTAAAATGGATTCCCGCGTGCAGTAGATAGTCCCAGGGGAGTTGGGCAGTAGACGCGCACCTCCTGCCATGTCACGGCAGCCGTAGTGGCACGCCTGCGAGTGAGAGGCTGTGCACTACGAGGCACATGTGCTAAAGAAGGCGGTGAGCCTTGCACTCACGCCTGCCACTTCCACGAAACGCATGACAACGCCACCAAAATGAAATCCCAGGTGCACTAGACCCAGGGGAACCTCGGCAATAGACGCGCAACTCCGGCAAAGCACGGGCAACGGAGTGGCATGCGTGAGAGTGAGAAGCTGTGCAAGGTGTAAGGGCTGAGCCTTGTACTCACGCCTGCCACTTCCACGAAACTCATCACCAGGCGGCCAAAACGGATTCCCGGGTGCAGTAGATAGTCCCAAGGGAGTCGGAGAGTAGTCGGGCACCTCCTGCCCCATCGCGGCAGCCGTAGTGGCACGCCTGCGAGTGAGAGGCTGTGCACTGTGAGGCACATGTGCTAAAGAAGGCGGTGAGTCTTTTAGTCACGCCTGCCACTTCCACGAAACACATCACCACGCGGCTAAAATGGATTCCCGCGTGCACTAGATAGTCCCAGGGGAGTTGGGCAGTAGACGCGCACCTCCTGCCATGTCACGGCAGCCGTAGTGGCACGCCTGCGAGTGAGAGGCTGTGCACTACGAGGCACATGTGCTAAAGAAGGCGGTGAGCCTTGCACTCACGCCTGCCACTTCCACGAAACGCATGACAACGCCACCAAAATGAAATCCTAGGTGCACTAGACCCAGGAAAACCTCGGCAATAGACGCGCAACTCCGGCAAAGCACGGGCGACGGAGTGGCATGCGTGAGAGTGAGAAGCTGTGCAAGGTGTAAGGGCTGAGCCTTGTACTCACGCCTGCCACTTCCACGAAACTCATCACCAGGCGGCCAAAACGGATTCCCGGGTGCAGTAGATAGTCCCAAGGGAGTCGGAGAGTAGTCGGGCACCTCCTGCCAAATCACGGCAGCCGTAGTGGCACGCCTGCGAGTGAGAGGCTGTGCACTGTGAGGCACATGTGCTAAAGAAGGCGGTGAGTCTTGTACTCACGCCTGCTACTTCCACGAAACACATCACCACGCGGCCAAAACGGATTGCCGGGTGCACTAGATAGTCCCAGGGGAGTTGGAGAGTAGGCGCGCACCTCCTGCCAAATCACGGGAGCCGTGGTGGCACGCCTGCCAGTGAGAGGCTGTGCACTGTGAGGCACATGTGCTAAAGAAGGCGGTGAGTCTTCTACTCACGCCTGCCACTTCCACGAAACACATCACCACGCGGCTAAAATGGATTCCCGCGTGCACTAGATACTCCCAGGGGAGTTGGGGGGTAGGCGCGCACCTCCTGCAAGTCACGGCAGCCCTGGTGGCACGCCTCCGAGTGAGAGGCTGTGCACTATGAGGCACATGTGCTAAAGAAGGCGGTGAGCCTTGTACTCACGCCTGCCACTTCCACGAAACGCATGACAACGCCTCCAAAATGAAATCCCAGGTGCACTAGACCCAGGGGAACCTCGGCAATAGATGCGCAACTCCGGGATATGACGGGCGACGGAGTGGCACGCGTGAGAGTGGGAGGCTGTGCAAGAGGAAGGGGTGAGCCTTGTAGTCACGCCTGCCACTTCCACGAAACACATCACCACGCGGCTAAAATGGATTCCCGCGTGCACTAGATAGTCCCAGGGGAGTTGGGCAGTAGACGCGCACCTCCTGCCATGTCACGGCAGCCGTAGTGGCACGCCTGCGAGTGAGAGGCTGTGCACTACGAGGCACATGTGCTAAAGAAGGCGGTGAGCCTTGCACTCACGCCTGCCACTTCCACGAAACGCATGACAACGCCACCAAAATGAAATCCCAGGTGCACTAGACCCAGGGGAACCTCGGCAATAGACGCGCAACTCCGGCAAAGCACGGGCGACGGAGTGGCATGCGTGAGAGTGAGAAGCTGTGCAAGGTGTAAGGGCTGAGCCTTGTACTCACGCCTGCCACTTCCACGAAACACATCACCAGGCGGCCAAAACGGATTCCCGGGTGCAGTAGATAGTCCCAAGGGAGTCGGAGAGTAGTCGGGCACCTCGTGCCCCATCGCGGCAGCCGTAGTGGCACGCCTGCGAGTGAGAGGCTGTGCACTGTGAGGCACATGTGCTAAAGAAGGCGGTGAGTCTTGTACTCACGCCTGCCACTTCCACGAAACACATCACCACGCGGCTAAAATGGATTCCCGCGTGCACTAGATAGTCCCAGGGGAGTTGGGCAGTAGACGCGCACCTCCTGCCATGTCACGGCAGCCGTAGTGGCACGCCTGCGAGTGAGAGGCTGTGCACTACGAGGCACATGTGCTAAAGAAGGCGGTGAGCCTTGCACTCACGCCTGCCACTTCCACGAAACGCATGACAACGCCACCAAAATGAAATCCCAGGTGCACTAGACCCAGGGGAACCTCGGCAATAGACGCGCAACTCCGGCAAAGCACGGGCGACGGAGTGGCATGCGTGAGAGTGAGAAGCTGTGCAAGGTGTAAGGGCTGAGCCTTGTACTCACGCCTGCCACTTCCACGAAACACATCACCAGGCGGCCAAAACGGATTCCCGGGTGCAGTAGATAGTCCCAAGGGAGTCGGAGAGTAGTCGGGCACCTCCTGCCCCATCGCGGCAGCCGTAGTGGCACGCCTGCGAGTGAGAGGCTGTGCACTGTGAGGCACATGTGCTAAAGAAGGCGGTGAGTCTTGTACTCACGCCTGCCACTTCCACGAAACACATCACCACGCGGCTAAAATGGATTCCCGCGTGCACTAGATAGTCCCAGGGGAGTTGGGCAGTAGACGCGCACCTCCTGCCATGTCACGGCAGCCGTAGTGGCACGCCTGCGAGTGAGAGGCTGTGCACTACGAGGCACATGTGCTAAAGAAGGCGGTGAGCCTTGCACTCACGCCTGCCACTTCCACGAAACGCATGACAACGCCACCAAAATGAAATCCCAGGTGCACTAGACCCAGGGGAACCTCGGCAATAGACGCGCAACTCCGGCAAAGCACGGGCGACGGAGTGGCATGCGTGAGAGTGAGAAGCTGTGCAAGGTGTAAGGGCTGAGCCTTGTACTCACGCCTGCCACTTCCACGAAACACATCACCAGGCGGCCAAAACGGATTCCCGGGTGCAGTAGATAGTCCCAAGGGAGTCGGAGAGTAGTCGGGCACCTCCTGCCCCATCGCGGCAGCCGTAGTGGCACGCCTGCGAGTGAGAGGCTGTGCACTGTGAGGCACATGTGCTAAAGAAGGCGGTGAGTCTTGTACTCACGCCTGCCACTTCCACGAAACACATCACCACGCGGCTAAAATGGATTCCCGCGTGCAGTAGATAGTCCCAGGGGAGTTGGGCAGTAGACGCGCACCTCCTGCCATGTCACGGCAGCCGTAGTGGCACGCCTGCGAGTGAGAGGCTGTGCACTACGAGGCACATGTGCTAAAGAAGGCGGTGAGCCTTGCACTCACGCCTGCCACTTCCACGAAACGCATGACAACGCCACCAAAATGAAATCCCAGGTGCACTAGACCCAGGGGAACCTCGGCAATAGACGCGCAACTCCGGCAAAGCACGGGCGACGGAGTGGCATGCGTGAGAGTGAGAAGCTGTGCAAGGTGTAAGGGCTGAGCCTTGTACTCACGCCTGCCACTTCCACGAAACTCATCACCAGGCGGCCAAAACGGATTCCCGGGTGCAGTAGATAGTCCCAAGGGAGTCGGAGAGTAGTCGGGCACCTCCTGCCCCATCGCGGCAGCCGTAGTGGCACGCCTGCGAGTGAGAGGCTGTGCACTGTGAGGCACATGTGCTAAAGAAGGCGGTGAGCCTTGTACTCACGCCTGCCACTTCCACGAAACACATCACCACGCGGCTAAAATGGATTCCCGCGTGCACTAGATAGTCCCAGGGGAGTTGGGCAGTAGACGCGCACCTCCTGCCATGTCACGGCAGCCGTAGTGGCACGCCTGCGAGTGAGAGGCTGTGCACTACGAGGCACATGTGCTAAAGAAGGCGGTGAGCCTTGCACTCACGCCTGCCACTTCCACGAAACGCATGACAACGCCACCAAAATGAAATCCCAGGTGCACTAGACCCAGGGGAACCTCGGCAATAGACGCGCAACTCCGGCAAAGCACGGGCGACGGAGTGGCATGCGTGAGAGTGAGAAGCTGTGCAAGGTGTAAGGGCTGAGCCTTGTACTCACGCCTGCCACTTCCACGAAACTCATCACCAGGCGGCCAAAACGGATTCCCGGGTGCAGTAGATAGTCCCAAGGGAGTCGGAGAGTAGTCGGGCACCTCCTGCCCCATCGCGGCAGCCGTAGTGGCACGCCTGCGAGTGAGAGGCTGTGCACTGTGAGGCACATGTGCTAAAGAAGGCGGTGAGTCTTGTACTCACGCCTGCCACTTCCACGAAACACATCACCACGCGGCTAAAATGGATTCCCGCGTGCACTAGATAGTCCCAGGGGAGTTGGGCAGTAGACGCGCACCTCCTGCCATGTCACGGCAGCCGTAGTGGCACGCCTGCGAGTGAGAGGCTGTGCACTACGAGGCACATGTGCTAAAGAAGGCGGTGAGCCTTGCACTCACGCCTGCCACTTCCACGAAACGCATGACAACGCCACCAAAATGAAATCCCAGGTGCACTAGACCCAGGGGAACCTCGGCAATAGACGCGCAACTCCGGCAAAGCACGGGCGACGGAGTGGCATGCGTGAGAGTGAGAAGCTGTGCAAGGTGTAAGGGCTGAGCCTTGTACTCACGCCTGCCACTTCCACGAAACACATCACCAGGCGGCCAAAACGGATTCCCGGGTGCAGTAGATAGTCCCAAGGGAGTCGGAGAGTAGTCGGGCACCTCCTGCCCCATCGCGGCAGCCGTAGTGGCACGCCTGCGAGTGAGAGGCTGTGCACTGTGAGGCACATGTGCTAAAGAAGGCGGTGAGTCTTGTACTCACGCCTGCCACTTCCACGAAACACATCACCACGCGGCTAAAATGGATTCCCGCGTGCAGTAGATAGTCCCAGGGGAGTTGGGCAGTAGACGCGCACCTCCTGCCATGTCACGGCAGCCGTAGTGGCACGCCTGCGAGTGAGAGGCTGTGCACTACGAGGCACATGTGCTAAAGAAGGCGGTGAGCCTTGCACTCACGCCTGCCACTTCCACGAAACGCATGACAACGCCACCAAAATGAAATCCCAGGTGCACTAGACCCAGGGGAACCTCGGCAATAGACGCGCAACTCCGGCAAAGCACGGGCGACGGAGTGGCATGCGTGAGAGTGAGAAGCTGTGCAAGGTGTAAGGGCTGAGCCTTGTACTCACGCCTGCCACTTCCACGAAACACATCACCAGGCGGCCAAAACGGATTCCCGGGTGCAGTAGATAGTCCCAAGGGAGTCGGAGAGTAGTCGGGCACCTCCTGCCCCATCGCGGCAGCCGTAGTGGCACGCCTGCGAGTGAGAGGCTGTGCACTGTGAGGCACATGTGCTAAAGAAGGCGGTGAGTCTTGTACTCACGCCTGCCACTTCCACGAAACACATCACCACGCGGCTAAAATGGATTCCCGCGTGCACTAGATAGTCCCAGGGGAGTTGGGCAGTAGACGCGCACCTCCTGCCATGTCACGGCAGCCGTAGTGGCACGCCTGCGAGTGAGAGGCTGTGCACTACGAGGCACATGTGCTAAAGAAGGCGGTGAGCCTTGCACTCACGCCTGCCACTTCCACGAAACGCATGACAACGCCACCAAAATGAAATCCCAGGTGCACTAGACCCAGGGGAACCTCGGCAATAGACGCGCAACTCCGGCAAAGCACGGGCGACGGAGTGGCATGCGTGAGAGTGAGAAGCTGTGCAAGGTGTAAGGGCTGAGCCTTGTACTCACGCCTGCCACTTCCACGAAACACATCACCAGGCGGCCAAAACGGATTCCCGGGTGCAGTAGATAGTCCCAAGGGAGTCGGAGAGTAGTCGGGCACCTCCTGCCCCATCGCGGCAGCCGTAGTGGCACGCCTGCGAGTGAGAGGCTGTGCACTGTGAGGCACATGTGCTAAAGAAGGCGGTGAGTCTTGTACTCACGCCTGCCACTTCCACGAAACACATCACCACGCGGCTAAAATGGATTCCCGCGTGCAGTAGATAGTCCCAGGGGAGTTGGGCAGTAGACGCGCACCTCCTGCCATGTCACGGCAGCCGTAGTGGCACGCCTGCGAGTGAGAGGCTGTGCACTACGAGGCACATGTGCTAAAGAAGGCGGTGAGCCTTGCACTCACGCCTGCCACTTCCACGAAACGCATGACAACGCCACCAAAATGAAATCCCAGGTGCACTAGACCCAGGGGAACCTCGGCAATAGACGCGCAACTCCGGCAAAGCACGGGCGACGGAGTGGCATGCGTGAGAGTGAGAAGCTGTGCAAGGTGTAAGGGCTGAGCCTTGTACTCACGCCTGCCACTTCCACGAAACTCATCACCAGGCGGCCAAAACGGATTCCCGGGTGCAGTAGATAGTCCCAAGGGAGTCGGAGAGTAGTCGGGCACCTCCTGCCCCATCGCGGCAGCCGTAGTGGCACGCCTGCGAGTGAGAGGCTGTGCACTGTGAGGCACATGTGCTAAAGAAGGCGGTGAGCCTTGTACTCACGCCTGCCACTTCCACGAAACACATCACCACGCGGCTAAAATGGATTCCCGCGTGCACTAGATAGTCCCAGGGGAGTTGGGCAGTAGACGCGCACCTCCTGCCATGTCACGGCAGCCGTAGTGGCACGCCTGCGAGTGAGAGGCTGTGCACTACGAGGCACATGTGCTAAAGAAGGCGGTGAGCCTTGCACTCACGCCTGCCACTTCCACGAAACGCATGACAACGCCACCAAAATGAAATCCCAGGTGCACTAGACCCAGGGGAACCTCGGCAATAGACGCGCAACTCCGGCAAAGCACGGGCGACGGAGTGGCATGCGTGAGAGTGAGAAGCTGTGCAAGGTGTAAGGGCTGAGCCTTGTACTCACGCCTGCCACTTCCACGAAACTCATCACCAGGCGGCCAAAACGGATTCCCGGGTGCAGTAGATAGTCCCAAGGGAGTCGGAGAGTAGTCGGGCACCTCCTGCCCCATCGCGGCAGCCGTAGTGGCACGCCTGCGAGTGAGAGGCTGTGCACTGTGAGGCACATGTGCTAAAGAAGGCGGTGAGTCTTGTACTCACGCCTGCCACTTCCACGAAACACATCACCACGCGGCTAAAATGGATTCCCGCGTGCACTAGATAGTCCCAGGGGAGTTGGGCAGTAGACGCGCACCTCCTGCCATGTCACGGCAGCCGTAGTGGCACGCCTGCGAGTGAGAGGCTGTGCACTACGAGGCACATGTGCTAAAGAAGGCGGTGAGCCTTGCACTCACGCCTGCCACTTCCACGAAACGCATGACAACGCCACCAAAATGAAATCCCAGGTGCACTAGACCCAGGGGAACCTCGGCAATAGACGCGCAACTCCGGCAAAGCACGGGCGACGGAGTGGCATGCGTGAGAGTGAGAAGCTGTGCAAGGTGTAAGGGCTGAGCCTTGTACTCACGCCTGCCACTTCCACGAAACTCATCACCAGGCGGCCAAAACGGATTCCCGGGTGCAGTAGATAGTCCCAAGGGAGTCGGAGAGTAGTCGGGCACCTCCTGCCCCATCGCGGCAGCCGTAGTGGCACGCCTGCGAGTGAGAGGCTGTGCACTGTGAGGCACATGTGCTAAAGAAGGCGGTGAGTCTTGTACTCACGCCTGCCACTTCCACGAAACACATCACCACGCGGCTAAAATGGATTCCCGCGTGCACTAGATAGTCCCAGGGGAGTTGGGCAGTAGACGCGCACCTCCTGCCATGTCACGGCAGCCGTAGTGGCACGCCTGCGAGTGAGAGGCTGTGCACTACGAGGCACATGTGCTAAAGAAGGCGGTGAGCCTTGCACTCACGCCTGCCACTTCCACGAAACGCATGACAACGCCACCAAAATGAAATCCCAGGTGCACTAGACCCAGGGGAACCTCGGCAATAGACGCGCAACTCCGGCAAAGCACGGGCGACGGAGTGGCATGCGTGAGAGTGAGAAGCTGTGCAAGGTGTAAGGGCTGAGCCTTGTACTCACGCCTGCCACTTCCACGAAACACATCACCAGGCGGCCAAAACGGATTCCCGGGTGCAGTAGATAGTCCCAAGGGAGTCGGAGAGTAGTCGGGCACCTCCTGCCCCATCGCGGCAGCCGTAGTGGCACGCCTGCGAGTGAGAGGCTGTGCACTGTGAGGCACATGTGCTAAAGAAGGCGGTGAGTCTTGTACTCACGCCTGCCACTTCCACGAAACACATCACCACGCGGCTAAAATGGATTCCCGCGTGCAGTAGATAGTCCCAGGGGAGTTGGGCAGTAGACGCGCACCTCCTGCCATGTCACGGCAGCCGTAGTGGCACGCCTGCGAGTGAGAGGCTGTGCACTACGAGGCACATGTGCTAAAGAAGGCGGTGAGCCTTGCACTCACGCCTGCCACTTCCACGAAACGCATGACAACGCCACCAAAATGAAATCCCAGGTGCACTAGACCCAGGGGAACCTCGGCAATAGACGCGCAACTCCGGCAAAGCACGGGCAACGGAGTGGCATGCGTGAGAGTGAGAAGCTGTGCAAGGTGTAAGGGCTGAGCCTTGTACTCACGCCTGCCACTTCCACGAAACTCATCACCAGGCGGCCAAAACGGATTCCCGGGTGCAGTAGATAGTCCCAAGGGAGTCGGAGAGTAGTCGGGCACCTCCTGCCCCATCGCGGCAGCCGTAGTGGCACGCCTGCGAGTGAGAGGCTGTGCACTGTGAGGCACATGTGCTAAAGAAGGCGGTGAGTCTTTTAGTCACGCCTGCCACTTCCACGAAACACATCACCACGCGGCTAAAATGGATTCCCGCGTGCACTAGATAGTCCCAGGGGAGTTGGGCAGTAGACGCGCACCTCCTGCCATGTCACGGCAGCCGTAGTGGCACGCCTGCGAGTGAGAGGCTGTGCACTACGAGGCACATGTGCTAAAGAAGGCGGTGAGCCTTGCACTCACGCCTGCCACTTCCACGAAACGCATGACAACGCCACCAAAATGAAATCCTAGGTGCACTAGACCCAGGAAAACCTCGGCAATAGACGCGCAACTCCGGCAAAGCACGGGCGACGGAGTGGCATGCGTGAGAGTGAGAAGCTGTGCAAGGTGTAAGGGCTGAGCCTTGTACTCACGCCTGCCACTTCCACGAAACTCATCACCAGGCGGCCAAAACGGATTCCCGGGTGCAGTAGATAGTCCCAAGGGAGTCGGAGAGTAGTCGGGCACCTCCTGCCAAATCACGGCAGCCGTAGTGGCACGCCTGCGAGTGAGAGGCTGTGCACTGTGAGGCACATGTGCTAAAGAAGGCGGTGAGTCTTGTACTCACGCCTGCTACTTCCACGAAACACATCACCACGCGGCCAAAACGGATTGCCGGGTGCACTAGATAGTCCCAGGGGAGTTGGAGAGTAGGCGCGCACCTCCTGCCAAATCACGGGAGCCGTGGTGGCACGCCTGCCAGTGAGAGGCTGTGCACTGTGAGGCACATGTGCTAAAGAAGGCGGTGAGTCTTCTACTCACGCCTGCCACTTCCACGAAACACATCACCACGCGGCTAAAATGGATTCCCGCGTGCACTAGATACTCCCAGGGGAGTTGGGGGGTAGGCGCGCACCTCCTGCAAGTCACGGCAGCCCTGGTGGCACGCCTCCGAGTGAGAGGCTGTGCACTATGAGGCACATGTGCTAAAGAAGGCGGTGAGCCTTGTACTCACGCCTGCCACTTCCACGAAACGCATGACAACGCCTCCAAAATGAAATCCCAGGTGCACTAGACCCAGGGGAACCTCGGCAATAGATGCGCAACTCCGGGATATGACGGGCGACGGAGTGGCACGCGTGAGAGTGGGAGGCTGTGCAAGAGGAAGGGGTGAGCCTTGTAGTCACGCCTGCCACTTCCACGAAACACATCACCACGCGGCTAAAATGGATTCCCGCGTGCACTAGATAGTCCCAGGGGAGTTGGGCAGTAGACGCGCACCTCCTGCCATGTCACGGCAGCCGTAGTGGCACGCCTGCGAGTGAGAGGCTGTGCACTACGAGGCACATGTGCTAAAGAAGGCGGTGAGCCTTGCACTCACGCCTGCCACTTCCACGAAACGCATGACAACGCCACCAAAATGAAATCCCAGGTGCACTAGACCCAGGGGAACCTCGGCAATAGACGCGCAACTCCGGCAAAGCACGGGCGACGGAGTGGCATGCGTGAGAGTGAGAAGCTGTGCAAGGTGTAAGGGCTGAGCCTTGTACTCACGCCTGCCACTTCCACGAAACACATCACCAGGCGGCCAAAACGGATTCCCGGGTGCAGTAGATAGTCCCAAGGGAGTCGGAGAGTAGTCGGGCACCTCGTGCCCCATCGCGGCAGCCGTAGTGGCACGCCTGCGAGTGAGAGGCTGTGCACTGTGAGGCACATGTGCTAAAGAAGGCGGTGAGTCTTGTACTCACGCCTGCCACTTCCACGAAACACATCACCACGCGGCTAAAATGGATTCCCGCGTGCACTAGATAGTCCCAGGGGAGTTGGGCAGTAGACGCGCACCTCCTGCCATGTCACGGCAGCCGTAGTGGCACGCCTGCGAGTGAGAGGCTGTGCACTACGAGGCACATGTGCTAAAGAAGGCGGTGAGCCTTGCACTCACGCCTGCCACTTCCACGAAACGCATGACAACGCCACCAAAATGAAATCCCAGGTGCACTAGACCCAGGGGAACCTCGGCAATAGACGCGCAACTCCGGCAAAGCACGGGCGACGGAGTGGCATGCGTGAGAGTGAGAAGCTGTGCAAGGTGTAAGGGCTGAGCCTTGTACTCACGCCTGCCACTTCCACGAAACACATCACCAGGCGGCCAAAACGGATTCCCGGGTGCAGTAGATAGTCCCAAGGGAGTCGGAGAGTAGTCGGGCACCTCCTGCCCCATCGCGGCAGCCGTAGTGGCACGCCTGCGAGTGAGAGGCTGTGCACTGTGAGGCACATGTGCTAAAGAAGGCGGTGAGTCTTGTACTCACGCCTGCCACTTCCACGAAACACATCACCACGCGGCTAAAATGGATTCCCGCGTGCACTAGATAGTCCCAGGGGAGTTGGGCAGTAGACGCGCACCTCCTGCCATGTCACGGCAGCCGTAGTGGCACGCCTGCGAGTGAGAGGCTGTGCACTACGAGGCACATGTGCTAAAGAAGGCGGTGAGCCTTGCACTCACGCCTGCCACTTCCACGAAACGCATGACAACGCCACCAAAATGAAATCCCAGGTGCACTAGACCCAGGGGAACCTCGGCAATAGACGCGCAACTCCGGCAAAGCACGGGCGACGGAGTGGCATGCGTGAGAGTGAGAAGCTGTGCAAGGTGTAAGGGCTGAGCCTTGTACTCACGCCTGCCACTTCCACGAAACACATCACCAGGCGGCCAAAACGGATTCCCGGGTGCAGTAGATAGTCCCAAGGGAGTCGGAGAGTAGTCGGGCACCTCCTGCCCCATCGCGGCAGCCGTAGTGGCACGCCTGCGAGTGAGAGGCTGTGCACTGTGAGGCACATGTGCTAAAGAAGGCGGTGAGTCTTGTACTCACGCCTGCCACTTCCACGAAACACATCACCACGCGGCTAAAATGGATTCCCGCGTGCAGTAGATAGTCCCAGGGGAGTTGGGCAGTAGACGCGCACCTCCTGCCATGTCACGGCAGCCGTAGTGGCACGCCTGCGAGTGAGAGGCTGTGCACTACGAGGCACATGTGCTAAAGAAGGCGGTGAGCCTTGCACTCACGCCTGCCACTTCCACGAAACGCATGACAACGCCACCAAAATGAAATCCCAGGTGCACTAGACCCAGGGGAACCTCGGCAATAGACGCGCAACTCCGGCAAAGCACGGGCGACGGAGTGGCATGCGTGAGAGTGAGAAGCTGTGCAAGGTGTAAGGGCTGAGCCTTGTACTCACGCCTGCCACTTCCACGAAACTCATCACCAGGCGGCCAAAACGGATTCCCGGGTGCAGTAGATAGTCCCAAGGGAGTCGGAGAGTAGTCGGGCACCTCCTGCCCCATCGCGGCAGCCGTAGTGGCACGCCTGCGAGTGAGAGGCTGTGCACTGTGAGGCACATGTGCTAAAGAAGGCGGTGAGCCTTGTACTCACGCCTGCCACTTCCACGAAACACATCACCACGCGGCTAAAATGGATTCCCGCGTGCACTAGATAGTCCCAGGGGAGTTGGGCAGTAGACGCGCACCTCCTGCCATGTCACGGCAGCCGTAGTGGCACGCCTGCGAGTGAGAGGCTGTGCACTACGAGGCACATGTGCTAAAGAAGGCGGTGAGCCTTGCACTCACGCCTGCCACTTCCACGAAACGCATGACAACGCCACCAAAATGAAATCCCAGGTGCACTAGACCCAGGGGAACCTCGGCAATAGACGCGCAACTCCGGCAAAGCACGGGCGACGGAGTGGCATGCGTGAGAGTGAGAAGCTGTGCAAGGTGTAAGGGCTGAGCCTTGTACTCACGCCTGCCACTTCCACGAAACTCATCACCAGGCGGCCAAAACGGATTCCCGGGTGCAGTAGATAGTCCCAAGGGAGTCGGAGAGTAGTCGGGCACCTCCTGCCCCATCGCGGCAGCCGTAGTGGCACGCCTGCGAGTGAGAGGCTGTGCACTGTGAGGCACATGTGCTAAAGAAGGCGGTGAGTCTTGTACTCACGCCTGCCACTTCCACGAAACACATCACCACGCGGCTAAAATGGATTCCCGCGTGCACTAGATAGTCCCAGGGGAGTTGGGCAGTAGACGCGCACCTCCTGCCATGTCACGGCAGCCGTAGTGGCACGCCTGCGAGTGAGAGGCTGTGCACTACGAGGCACATGTGCTAAAGAAGGCGGTGAGCCTTGCACTCACGCCTGCCACTTCCACGAAACGCATGACAACGCCACCAAAATGAAATCCCAGGTGCACTAGACCCAGGGGAACCTCGGCAATAGACGCGCAACTCCGGCAAAGCACGGGCGACGGAGTGGCATGCGTGAGAGTGAGAAGCTGTGCAAGGTGTAAGGGCTGAGCCTTGTACTCACGCCTGCCACTTCCACGAAACACATCACCAGGCGGCCAAAACGGATTCCCGGGTGCAGTAGATAGTCCCAAGGGAGTCGGAGAGTAGTCGGGCACCTCCTGCCCCATCGCGGCAGCCGTAGTGGCACGCCTGCGAGTGAGAGGCTGTGCACTGTGAGGCACATGTGCTAAAGAAGGCGGTGAGTCTTGTACTCACGCCTGCCACTTCCACGAAACACATCACCACGCGGCTAAAATGGATTCCCGCGTGCAGTAGATAGTCCCAGGGGAGTTGGGCAGTAGACGCGCACCTCCTGCCATGTCACGGCAGCCGTAGTGGCACGCCTGCGAGTGAGAGGCTGTGCACTACGAGGCACATGTGCTAAAGAAGGCGGTGAGCCTTGCACTCACGCCTGCCACTTCCACGAAACGCATGACAACGCCACCAAAATGAAATCCCAGGTGCACTAGACCCAGGGGAACCTCGGCAATAGACGCGCAACTCCGGCAAAGCACGGGCGACGGAGTGGCATGCGTGAGAGTGAGAAGCTGTGCAAGGTGTAAGGGCTGAGCCTTGTACTCACGCCTGCCACTTCCACGAAACACATCACCAGGCGGCCAAAACGGATTCCCGGGTGCAGTAGATAGTCCCAAGGGAGTCGGAGAGTAGTCGGGCACCTCCTGCCCCATCGCGGCAGCCGTAGTGGCACGCCTGCGAGTGAGAGGCTGTGCACTGTGAGGCACATGTGCTAAAGAAGGCGGTGAGTCTTGTACTCACGCCTGCCACTTCCACGAAACACATCACCACGCGGCTAAAATGGATTCCCGCGTGCACTAGATAGTCCCAGGGGAGTTGGGCAGTAGACGCGCACCTCCTGCCATGTCACGGCAGCCGTAGTGGCACGCCTGCGAGTGAGAGGCTGTGCACTACGAGGCACATGTGCTAAAGAAGGCGGTGAGCCTTGCACTCACGCCTGCCACTTCCACGAAACGCATGACAACGCCACCAAAATGAAATCCCAGGTGCACTAGACCCAGGGGAACCTCGGCAATAGACGCGCAACTCCGGCAAAGCACGGGCGACGGAGTGGCATGCGTGAGAGTGAGAAGCTGTGCAAGGTGTAAGGGCTGAGCCTTGTACTCACGCCTGCCACTTCCACGAAACACATCACCAGGCGGCCAAAACGGATTCCCGGGTGCAGTAGATAGTCCCAAGGGAGTCGGAGAGTAGTCGGGCACCTCCTGCCCCATCGCGGCAGCCGTAGTGGCACGCCTGCGAGTGAGAGGCTGTGCACTGTGAGGCACATGTGCTAAAGAAGGCGGTGAGTCTTGTACTCACGCCTGCCACTTCCACGAAACACATCACCACGCGGCTAAAATGGATTCCCGCGTGCAGTAGATAGTCCCAGGGGAGTTGGGCAGTAGACGCGCACCTCCTGCCATGTCACGGCAGCCGTAGTGGCACGCCTGCGAGTGAGAGGCTGTGCACTACGAGGCACATGTGCTAAAGAAGGCGGTGAGCCTTGCACTCACGCCTGCCACTTCCACGAAACGCATGACAACGCCACCAAAATGAAATCCCAGGTGCACTAGACCCAGGGGAACCTCGGCAATAGACGCGCAACTCCGGCAAAGCACGGGCGACGGAGTGGCATGCGTGAGAGTGAGAAGCTGTGCAAGGTGTAAGGGCTGAGCCTTGTACTCACGCCTGCCACTTCCACGAAACTCATCACCAGGCGGCCAAAACGGATTCCCGGGTGCAGTAGATAGTCCCAAGGGAGTCGGAGAGTAGTCGGGCACCTCCTGCCCCATCGCGGCAGCCGTAGTGGCACGCCTGCGAGTGAGAGGCTGTGCACTGTGAGGCACATGTGCTAAAGAAGGCGGTGAGCCTTGTACTCACGCCTGCCACTTCCACGAAACACATCACCACGCGGCTAAAATGGATTCCCGCGTGCACTAGATAGTCCCAGGGGAGTTGGGCAGTAGACGCGCACCTCCTGCCATGTCACGGCAGCCGTAGTGGCACGCCTGCGAGTGAGAGGCTGTGCACTACGAGGCACATGTGCTAAAGAAGGCGGTGAGCCTTGCACTCACGCCTGCCACTTCCACGAAACGCATGACAACGCCACCAAAATGAAATCCCAGGTGCACTAGACCCAGGGGAACCTCGGCAATAGACGCGCAACTCCGGCAAAGCACGGGCGACGGAGTGGCATGCGTGAGAGTGAGAAGCTGTGCAAGGTGTAAGGGCTGAGCCTTGTACTCACGCCTGCCACTTCCACGAAACTCATCACCAGGCGGCCAAAACGGATTCCCGGGTGCAGTAGATAGTCCCAAGGGAGTCGGAGAGTAGTCGGGCACCTCCTGCCCCATCGCGGCAGCCGTAGTGGCACGCCTGCGAGTGAGAGGCTGTGCACTGTGAGGCACATGTGCTAAAGAAGGCGGTGAGTCTTGTACTCACGCCTGCCACTTCCACGAAACACATCACCACGCGGCTAAAATGGATTCCCGCGTGCACTAGATAGTCCCAGGGGAGTTGGGCAGTAGACGCGCACCTCCTGCCATGTCACGGCAGCCGTAGTGGCACGCCTGCGAGTGAGAGGCTGTGCACTACGAGGCACATGTGCTAAAGAAGGCGGTGAGCCTTGCACTCACGCCTGCCACTTCCACGAAACGCATGACAACGCCACCAAAATGAAATCCCAGGTGCACTAGACCCAGGGGAACCTAGGCAATAGACGCGCAACTCCGGCAAAGCACGGGCGACGGAGTGGCATGCGTGAGAGTGAGAAGCTGTGCAAGGTGTAAGGGCTGAGCCTTGTACTCACGCCTGCCACTTCCACGAAACTCATCACCAGGCGGCCAAAACGGATTCCCGGGTGCAGTAGATAGTCCCAAGGGAGTCGGAGAGTAGTCGGGCACCTCCTGCCCCATCGCGGCAGCCGTAGTGGCACGCCTGCGAGTGAGAGGCTGTGCACTGTGAGGCACATGTGCTAAAGAAGGCGGTGAGCCTTGTACTCACGCCTGCCACTTCCACGAAACACATCACCACGCGGCTAAAATGGATTCCCGCGTGCACTAGATAGTCCCAGGGGAGTTGGGCAGTAGACGCGCACCTCCTGCCATGTCACGGCAGCCGTAGTGGCACGCCTGCGAGTGAGAGGCTGTGCACTACGAGGCACATGTGCTAAAGAAGGCGGTGAGCCTTGCACTCACGCCTGCCACTTCCACGAAACGCATGACAACGCCACCAAAATGAAATCCCAGGTGCACTAGACCCAGGGGAACCTCGGCAATAGACGCGCAACTCCGGCAAAGCACGGGCGACGGAGTGGCATGCGTGAGAGTGAGAAGCTGTGCAAGGTGTAAGGGCTGAGCCTTGTACTCACGCCTGCCACTTCCACGAAACTCATCACCAGGCGGCCAAAACGGATTCCCGGGTGCAGTAGATAGTCCCAAGGGAGTCGGAGAGTAGTCGGGCACCTCCTGCCCCATCGCGGCAGCCGTAGTGGCACGCCTGCGAGTGAGAGGCTGTGCACTGTGAGGCACATGTGCTAAAGAAGGCGGTGAGTCTTGTACTCACGCCTGCCACTTCCACGAAACACATCACCACGCGGCTAAAATGGATTCCCGCGTGCACTAGATAGTCCCAGGGGAGTTGGGCAGTAGACGCGCACCTCCTGCCATGTCACGGCAGCCGTAGTGGCACGCCTGCGAGTGAGAGGCTGTGCACTACGAGGCACATGTGCTAAAGAAGGCGGTGAGCCTTGCACTCACGCCTGCCACTTCCACGAAACGCATGACAACGCCACCAAAATGAAATCCCAGGTGCACTAGACCCAGGGGAACCTCGGCAATAGACGCGCAACTCCGGCAAAGCACGGGCGACGGAGTGGCATGCGTGAGAGTGAGAAGCTGTGCAAGGTGTAAGGGCTGAGCCTTGTACTCACGCCTGCCACTTCCACGAAACACATCACCAGGCGGCCAAAACGGATTCCCGGGTGCAGTAGATAGTCCCAAGGGAGTCGGAGAGTAGTCGGGCACCTCCTGCCCCATCGCGGCAGCCGTAGTGGCACGCCTGCGAGTGAGAGGCTGTGCACTGTGAGGCACATGTGCTAAAGAAGGCGGTGAGTCTTGTACTCACGCCTGCCACTTCCACGAAACACATCACCACGCGGCTAAAATGGATTCCCGCGTGCAGTAGATAGTCCCAGGGGAGTTGGGCAGTAGACGCGCACCTCCTGCCATGTCACGGCAGCCGTAGTGGCACGCCTGCGAGTGAGAGGCTGTGCACTACGAGGCACATGTGCTAAAGAAGGCGGTGAGCCTTGCACTCACGCCTGCCACTTCCACGAAACGCATGACAACGCCACCAAAATGAAATCCCAGGTGCACTAGACCCAGGGGAACCTCGGCAATAGACGCGCAACTCCGGCAAAGCACGGGCGACGGAGTGGCATGCGTGAGAGTGAGAAGCTGTGCAAGGTGTAAGGGCTGAGCCTTGTACTCACGCCTGCCACTTCCACGAAACACATCACCAGGCGGCCAAAACGGATTCCCGGGTGCAGTAGATAGTCCCAAGGGAGTCGGAGAGTAGTCGGGCACCTCCTGCCCCATCGCGGCAGCCGTAGTGGCACGCCTGCGAGTGAGAGGCTGTGCACTGTGAGGCACATGTGCTAAAGAAGGCGGTGAGTCTTGTACTCACGCCTGCCACTTCCACGAAACACATCACCACGCGGCTAAAATGGATTCCCGCGTGCACTAGATAGTCCCAGGGGAGTTGGGCAGTAGACGCGCACCTCCTGCCATGTCACGGCAGCCGTAGTGGCACGCCTGCGAGTGAGAGGCTGTGCACTACGAGGCACATGTGCTAAAGAAGGCGGTGAGCCTTGCACTCACGCCTGCCACTTCCACGAAACGCATGACAACGCCACCAAAATGAAATCCCAGGTGCACTAGACCCAGGGGAACCTCGGCAATAGACGCGCAACTCCGGCAAAGCACGGGCGACGGAGTGGCATGCGTGAGAGTGAGAAGCTGTGCAAGGTGTAAGGGCTGAGCCTTGTACTCACGCCTGCCACTTCCACGAAACACATCACCAGGCGGCCAAAACGGATTCCCGGGTGCAGTAGATAGTCCCAAGGGAGTCGGAGAGTAGTCGGGCACCTCCTGCCCCATCGCGGCAGCCGTAGTGGCACGCCTGCGAGTGAGAGGCTGTGCACTGTGAGGCACATGTGCTAAAGAAGGCGGTGAGTCTTGTACTCACGCCTGCCACTTCCACGAAACACATCACCACGCGGCTAAAATGGATTCCCGCGTGCAGTAGATAGTCCCAGGGGAGTTGGGCAGTAGACGCGCACCTCCTGCCATGTCACGGCAGCCGTAGTGGCACGCCTGCGAGTGAGAGGCTGTGCACTACGAGGCACATGTGCTAAAGAAGGCGGTGAGCCTTGCACTCACGCCTGCCACTTCCACGAAACGCATGACAACGCCACCAAAATGAAATCCCAGGTGCACTAGACCCAGGGGAACCTCGGCAATAGACGCGCAACTCCGGCAAAGCACGGGCGACGGAGTGGCATGCGTGAGAGTGAGAAGCTGTGCAAGGTGTAAGGGCTGAGCCTTGTACTCACGCCTGCCACTTCCACGAAACTCATCACCAGGCGGCCAAAACGGATTCCCGGGTGCAGTAGATAGTCCCAAGGGAGTCGGAGAGTAGTCGGGCACCTCCTGCCCCATCGCGGCAGCCGTAGTGGCACGCCTGCGAGTGAGAGGCTGTGCACTGTGAGGCACATGTGCTAAAGAAGGCGGTGAGCCTTGTACTCACGCCTGCCACTTCCACGAAACACATCACCACGCGGCTAAAATGGATTCCCGCGTGCACTAGATAGTCCCAGGGGAGTTGGGCAGTAGACGCGCACCTCCTGCCATGTCACGGCAGCCGTAGTGGCACGCCTGCGAGTGAGAGGCTGTGCACTACGAGGCACATGTGCTAAAGAAGGCGGTGAGCCTTGCACTCACGCCTGCCACTTCCACGAAACGCATGACAACGCCACCAAAATGAAATCCCAGGTGCACTAGACCCAGGGGAACCTCGGCAATAGACGCGCAACTCCGGCAAAGCACGGGCGACGGAGTGGCATGCGTGAGAGTGAGAAGCTGTGCAAGGTGTAAGGGCTGAGCCTTGTACTCACGCCTGCCACTTCCACGAAACTCATCACCAGGCGGCCAAAACGGATTCCCGGGTGCAGTAGATAGTCCCAAGGGAGTCGGAGAGTAGTCGGGCACCTCCTGCCCCATCGCGGCAGCCGTAGTGGCACGCCTGCGAGTGAGAGGCTGTGCACTGTGAGGCACATGTGCTAAAGAAGGCGGTGAGTCTTGTACTCACGCCTGCCACTTCCACGAAACACATCACCACGCGGCTAAAATGGATTCCCGCGTGCACTAGATAGTCCCAGGGGAGTTGGGCAGTAGACGCGCACCTCCTGCCATGTCACGGCAGCCGTAGTGGCACGCCTGCGAGTGAGAGGCTGTGCACTACGAGGCACATGTGCTAAAGAAGGCGGTGAGCCTTGCACTCACGCCTGCCACTTCCACGAAACGCATGACAACGCCACCAAAATGAAATCCCAGGTGCACTAGACCCAGGGGAACCTCGGCAATAGACGCGCAACTCCGGCAAAGCACGGGCGACGGAGTGGCATGCGTGAGAGTGAGAAGCTGTGCAAGGTGTAAGGGCTGAGCCTTGTACTCACGCCTGCCACTTCCACGAAACACATCACCAGGCGGCCAAAACGGATACCCGGGTGCAGTAGATAGTCCCAAGGGAGTCGGAGAGTAGTCGGGCACCTCCTGCCCCATCGCGGCAGCCGTAGTGGCACGCCTGCGAGTGAGAGGCTGTGCACTGTGAGGCACATGTGCTAAAGAAGGCGGTGAGTCTTGTACTCACGCCTGCCACTTCCACGAAACACATCACCACGCGGCTAAAATGGATTCCCGCGTGCAGTAGATAGTCCCAGGGGAGTTGGGCAGTAGACGCGCACCTCCTGCCATGTCACGGCAGCCGTAGTGGCACGCCTGCGAGTGAGAGGCTGTGCACTACGAGGCACATGTGCTAAAGAAGGCGGTGAGCCTTGCACTCACGCCTGCCACTTCCACGAAACGCATGACAACGCCACCAAAATGAAATCCCAGGTGCACTAGACCCAGGGGAACCTCGGCAATAGACGCGCAACTCCGGCAAAGCACGGGCGACGGAGTGGCATGCGTGAGAGTGAGAAGCTGTGCAAGGTGTAAGGGCTGAGCCTTGTACTCACGCCTGCCACTTCCACGAAACTCATCACCAGGCGGCCAAAACGGATTCCCGGGTGCAGTAGATAGTCCCAAGGGAGTCGGAGAGTAGTCGGGCACCTCCTGCCCCATCGCGGCAGCCGTAGTGGCACGCCTGCGAGTGAGAGGCTGTGCACTGTGAGGCACATGTGCTAAAGAAGGCGGTGAGTCTTTTAGTCACGCCTGCCACTTCCACGAAACACATCACCACGCGGCTAAAATGGATTCCCGCGTGCACTAGATAGTCCCAGGGGAGTTGGGCAGTAGACGCGCACCTCCTGCCATGTCACGGCAGCCGTAGTGGCACGCCTGCGAGTGAGAGGCTGTGCACTACGAGGCACATGTGCTAAAGAAGGCGGTGAGCCTTGCACTCACGCCTGCCACTTCCACGAAACGCATGACAACGCCACCAAAATGAAATCCTAGGTGCACTAGACCCAGGAAAACCTCGGCAATAGACGCGCAACTCCGGCAAAGCACGGGCGACGGAGTGGCATGCGTGAGAGTGAGAAGCTGTGCAAGGTGTAAGGGCTGAGCCTTGTACTCACGCCTGCCACTTCCACGAAACTCATCACCAGGCGGCCAAAACGGATTCCCGGGTGCAGTAGATAGTCCCAAGGGAGTCGGAGAGTAGTCGGGCACCTCCTGCCAAATCACGGCAGCCGTAGTGGCACGCCTGCGAGTGAGAGGCTGTGCACTGTGAGGCACATGTGCTAAAGAAGGCGGTGAGTCTTGTACTCACGCCTGCTACTTCCACGAAACACATCACCACGCGGCCAAAACGGATTGCCGGGTGCACTAGATAGTCCCAGGGGAGTTGGAGAGTAGGCGCGCACCTCCTGCCAAATCACGGGAGCCGTGGTGGCACGCCTGCCAGTGAGAGGCTGTGCACTGTGAGGCACATGTGCTAAAGAAGGCGGTGAGTCTTCTACTCACGCCTGCCACTTCCACGAAACACATCACCACGCGGCTAAAATGGATTCCCGCGTGCACTAGATACTCCCAGGGGAGTTGGGGGGTAGGCGCGCACCTCCTGCAAGTCACGGCAGCCCTGGTGGCACGCCTCCGAGTGAGAGGCTGTGCACTATGAGGCACATGTGCTAAAGAAGGCGGTGAGCCTTGTACTCACGCCTGCCACTTCCACGAAACGCATGACAACGCCTCCAAAATGAAATCCCAGGTGCACTAGACCCAGGGGAACCTCGGCAATAGATGCGCAACTCCGGGATATGACGGGCGACGGAGTGGCATGCGTGAGAGTGGGAGGCTGTGCAAGAGGAAGGGGTGAGCCTTGTACTCACGCCTGCCACTTCCACGAAACACATCACCACGCGGCTAAAATGGATTCCCGCGTGCACTAGATAGTCCCAGGGGAGTTGGGCAGTAGACGCGCACCTCCTGCCATGTCACGGCAGCCGTAGTGGCACGCCTGCGAGTGAGAGGCTGTGCACTACGAGGCACATGTGCTAAAGAAGGCGGTGAGCCTTGCACTCACGCCTGCCACTTCCACGAAACGCATGACAACGCCACCAAAATGAAATCCCAGGTGCACTAGACCCAGGGGAACCTCGGCAATAGACGCGCAACTCCGGCAAAGCACGGGCGACGGAGTGGCATGCGTGAGAGTGAGAAGCTGTGCAAGGTGTAAGGGCTGAGCCTTGTACTCACGCCTGCCACTTCCACGAAACACATCACCAGGCGGCCAAAACGGATTCCCGGGTGCAGTAGATAGTCCCAAGGGAGTCGGAGAGTAGTCGGGCACCTCCTGCCCCATCGCGGCAGCCGTAGTGGCACGCCTGCGAGTGAGAGGCTGTGCACTGTGAGGCACATGTGCTAAAGAAGGCGGTGAGTCTTGTACTCACGCCTGCCACTTCCACGAAACACATCACCACGCGGCTAAAATGGATTCCCGCGTGCACTAGATAGTCCCAGGGGAGTTGGGCAGTAGACGCGCACCTCCTGCCATGTCACGGCAGCCGTAGTGGCACGCCTGCGAGTGAGAGGCTGTGCACTACGAGGCACATGTGCTAAAGAAGGCGGTGAGCCTTGCACTCACGCCTGCCACTTCCACGAAACGCATGACAACGCCACCAAAATGAAATCCCAGGTGCACTAGACCCAGGGGAACCTCGGCAATAGACGCGCAACTCCGGCAAAGCACGGGCGACGGAGTGGCATGCGTGAGAGTGAGAAGCTGTGCAAGGTGTAAGGGCTGAGCCTTGTACTCACGCCTGCCACTTCCACGAAACACATCACCAGGCGGCCAAAACGGATTCCCGGGTGCAGTAGATAGTCCCAAGGGAGTCGGAGAGTAGTCGGGCACCTCCTGCCCCATCGCGGCAGCCGTAGTGGCACGCCTGCGAGTGAGAGGCTGTGCACTGTGAGGCACATGTGCTAAAGAAGGCGGTGAGTCTTGTACTCACGCCTGCCACTTCCACGAAACACATCACCACGCGGCTAAAATGGATTCCCGCGTGCAGTAGATAGTCCCAGGGGAGTTGGGCAGTAGACGCGCACCTCCTGCCATGTCACGGCAGCCGTAGTGGCACGCCTGCGAGTGAGAGGCTGTGCACTACGAGGCACATGTGCTAAAGAAGGCGGTGAGCCTTGCACTCACGCCTGCCACTTCCACGAAACGCATGACAACGCCACCAAAATGAAATCCCAGGTGCACTAGACCCAGGGGAACCTCGGCAATAGACGCGCAACTCCGGCAAAGCACGGGCGACGGAGTGGCATGCGTGAGAGTGAGAAGCTGTGCAAGGTGTAAGGGCTGAGCCTTGTACTCACGCCTGCCACTTCCACGAAACTCATCACCAGGCGGCCAAAACGGATTCCCGGGTGCAGTAGATAGTCCCAAGGGAGTCGGAGAGTAGTCGGGCACCTCCTGCCCCATCGCGGCAGCCGTAGTGGCACGCCTGCGAGTGAGAGGCTGTGCACTGTGAGGCACATGTGCTAAAGAAGGCGGTGAGCCTTGTACTCACGCCTGCCACTTCCACGAAACACATCACCACGCGGCTAAAATGGATTCCCGCGTGCACTAGATAGTCCCAGGGGAGTTGGGCAGTAGACGCGCACCTCCTGCCATGTCACGGCAGCCGTAGTGGCACGCCTGCGAGTGAGAGGCTGTGCACTACGAGGCACATGTGCTAAAGAAGGCGGTGAGCCTTGCACTCACGCCTGCCACTTCCACGAAACGCATGACAACGCCACCAAAATGAAATCCCAGGTGCACTAGACCCAGGGGAACCTCGGCAATAGACGCGCAACTCCGGCAAAGCACGGGCGACGGAGTGGCATGCGTGAGAGTGAGAAGCTGTGCAAGGTGTAAGGGCTGAGCCTTGTACTCACGCCTGCCACTTCCACGAAACTCATCACCAGGCGGCCAAAACGGATTCCCGGGTGCAGTAGATAGTCCCAAGGGAGTCGGAGAGTAGTCGGGCACCTCCTGCCCCATCGCGGCAGCCGTAGTGGCACGCCTGCGAGTGAGAGGCTGTGCACTGTGAGGCACATGTGCTAAAGAAGGCGGTGAGTCTTGTACTCACGCCTGCCACTTCCACGAAACACATCACCACGCGGCTAAAATGGATTCCCGCGTGCACTAGATAGTCCCAGGGGAGTTGGGCAGTAGACGCGCACCTCCTGCCATGTCACGGCAGCCGTAGTGGCACGCCTGCGAGTGAGAGGCTGTGCACTACGAGGCACATGTGCTAAAGAAGGCGGTGAGCCTTGCACTCACGCCTGCCACTTCCACGAAACGCATGACAACGCCACCAAAATGAAATCCCAGGTGCACTAGACCCAGGGGAACCTCGGCAATAGACGCGCAACTCCGGCAAAGCACGGGCGACGGAGTGGCATGCGTGAGAGTGAGAAGCTGTGCAAGGTGTAAGGGCTGAGCCTTGTACTCACGCCTGCCACTTCCACGAAACACATCACCAGGCGGCCAAAACGGATTCCCGGGTGCAGTAGATAGTCCCAAGGGAGTCGGAGAGTAGTCGGGCACCTCCTGCCCCATCGCGGCAGCCGTAGTGGCACGCCTGCGAGTGAGAGGCTGTGCACTGTGAGGCACATGTGCTAAAGAAGGCGGTGAGTCTTGTACTCACGCCTGCCACTTCCACGAAACACATCACCACGCGGCTAAAATGGATTCCCGCGTGCAGTAGATAGTCCCAGGGGAGTTGGGCAGTAGACGCGCACCTCCTGCCATGTCACGGCAGCCGTAGTGGCACGCCTGCGAGTGAGAGGCTGTGCACTACGAGGCACATGTGCTAAAGAAGGCGGTGAGCCTTGCACTCACGCCTGCCACTTCCACGAAACGCATGACAACGCCACCAAAATGAAATCCCAGGTGCACTAGACCCAGGGGAACCTCGGCAATAGACGCGCAACTCCGGCAAAGCACGGGCGACGGAGTGGCATGCGTGAGAGTGAGAAGCTGTGCAAGGTGTAAGGGCTGAGCCTTGTACTCACGCCTGCCACTTCCACGAAACTCATCACCAGGCGGCCAAAACGGATTCCCGGGTGCAGTAGATAGTCCCAAGGGAGTCGGAGAGTAGTCGGGCACCTCCTGCCCCATCGCGGCAGCCGTAGTGGCACGCCTGCGAGTGAGAGGCTGTGCACTGTGAGGCACATGTGCTAAAGAAGGCGGTGAGCCTTGTACTCACGCCTGCCACTTCCACGAAACACATCACCACGCGGCTAAAATGGATTCCCGCGTGCACTAGATAGTCCCAGGGGAGTTGGGCAGTAGACGCGCACCTCCTGCCATGTCACGGCAGCCGTAGTGGCACGCCTGCGAGTGAGAGGCTGTGCACTACGAGGCACATGTGCTAAAGAAGGCGGTGAGCCTTGCACTCACGCCTGCCACTTCCACGAAACGCATGACAACGCCACCAAAATGAAATCCCAGGTGCACTAGACCCAGGGGAACCTCGGCAATAGACGCGCAACTCCGGCAAAGCACGGGCGACGGAGTGGCATGCGTGAGAGTGAGAAGCTGTGCAAGGTGTAAGGGCTGAGCCTTGTACTCACGCCTGCCACTTCCACGAAACTCATCACCAGGCGGCCAAAACGGATTCCCGGGTGCAGTAGATAGTCCCAAGGGAGTCGGAGAGTAGTCGGGCACCTCCTGCCCCATCGCGGCAGCCGTAGTGGCACGCCTGCGAGTGAGAGGCTGTGCACTGTGAGGCACATGTGCTAAAGAAGGCGGTGAGTCTTGTACTCACGCCTGCCACTTCCACGAAACACATCACCACGCGGCTAAAATGGATTCCCGCGTGCACTAGATAGTCCCAGGGGAGTTGGGCAGTAGACGCGCACCTCCTGCCATGTCACGGCAGCCGTAGTGGCACGCCTGCGAGTGAGAGGCTGTGCACTACGAGGCACATGTGCTAAAGAAGGCGGTGAGCCTTGCACTCACGCCTGCCACTTCCACGAAACGCATGACAACGCCACCAAAATGAAATCCCAGGTGCACTAGACCCAGGGGAACCTCGGCAATAGACGCGCAACTCCGGCAAAGCACGGGCGACGGAGTGGCATGCGTGAGAGTGAGAAGCTGTGCAAGGTGTAAGGGCTGAGCCTTGTACTCACGCCTGCCACTTCCACGAAACACATCACCAGGCGGCCAAAACGGATTCCCGGGTGCAGTAGATAGTCCCAAGGGAGTCGGAGAGTAGTCGGGCACCTCCTGCCCCATCGCGGCAGCCGTAGTGGCACGCCTGCGAGTGAGAGGCTGTGCACTGTGAGGCACATGTGCTAAAGAAGGCGGTGAGTCTTGTACTCACGCCTGCCACTTCCACGAAACACATCACCACGCGGCTAAAATGGATTCCCGCGTGCAGTAGATAGTCCCAGGGGAGTTGGGCAGTAGACGCGCACCTCCTGCCATGTCACGGCAGCCGTAGTGGCACGCCTGCGAGTGAGAGGCTGTGCACTACGAGGCACATGTGCTAAAGAAGGCGGTGAGCCTTGCACTCACGCCTGCCACTTCCACGAAACGCATGACAACGCCACCAAAATGAAATCCCAGGTGCACTAGACCCAGGGGAACCTCGGCAATAGACGCGCAACTCCGGCAAAGCACGGGCGACGGAGTGGCATGCGTGAGAGTGAGAAGCTGTGCAAGGTGTAAGGGCTGAGCCTTGTACTCACGCCTGCCACTTCCACGAAACACATCACCAGGCGGCCAAAACGGATTCCCGGGTGCAGTAGATAGTCCCAAGGGAGTCGGAGAGTAGTCGGGCACCTCCTGCCCCATCGCGGCAGCCGTAGTGGCACGCCTGCGAGTGAGAGGCTGTGCACTGTGAGGCACATGTGCTAAAGAAGGCGGTGAGTCTTGTACTCACGCCTGCCACTTCCACGAAACACATCACCACGCGGCTAAAATGGATTCCCGCGTGCAGTAGATAGTCCCAGGGGAGTTGGGCAGTAGACGCGCACCTCCTGCCATGTCACGGCAGCCGTAGTGGCACGCCTGCGAGTGAGAGGCTGTGCACTACGAGGCACATGTGCTAAAGAAGGCGGTGAGCCTTGCACTCACGCCTGCCACTTCCACGAAACGCATGACAACGCCACCAAAATGAAATCCCAGGTGCACTAGACCCAGGGGAACCTCGGCAATAGACGCGCAACTCCGGCAAAGCACGGGCGACGGAGTGGCATGCGTGAGAGTGAGAAGCTGTGCAAGGTGTAAGGGCTGAGCCTTGTACTCACGCCTGCCACTTCCACGAAACTCATCACCAGGCGGCCAAAACGGATTCCCGGGTGCAGTAGATAGTCCCAAGGGAGTCGGAGAGTAGTCGGGCACCTCCTGCCCCATCGCGGCAGCCGTAGTGGCACGCCTGCGAGTGAGAGGCTGTGCACTGTGAGGCACATGTGCTAAAGAAGGCGGTGAGCCTTGTACTCACGCCTGCCACTTCCACGAAACACATCACCACGCGGCTAAAATGGATTCCCGCGTGCACTAGATAGTCCCAGGGGAGTTGGGCAGTAGACGCGCACCTCCTGCCATGTCACGGCAGCCGTAGTGGCACGCCTGCGAGTGAGAGGCTGTGCACTACGAGGCACATGTGCTAAAGAAGGCGGTGAGCCTTGCACTCACGCCTGCCACTTCCACGAAACGCATGACAACGCCACCAAAATGAAATCCCAGGTGCACTAGACCCAGGGGAACCTCGGCAATAGACGCGCAACTCCGGCAAAGCACGGGCGACGGAGTGGCATGCGTGAGAGTGAGAAGCTGTGCAAGGTGTAAGGGCTGAGCCTTGTACTCACGCCTGCCACTTCCACGAAACTCATCACCAGGCGGCCAAAACGGATTCCCGGGTGCAGTAGATAGTCCCAAGGGAGTCGGAGAGTAGTCGGGCACCTCCTGCCCCATCGCGGCAGCCGTAGTGGCACGCCTGCGAGTGAGAGGCTGTGCACTGTGAGGCACATGTGCTAAAGAAGGCGGTGAGTCTTGTACTCACGCCTGCCACTTCCACGAAACACATCACCACGCGGCTAAAATGGATTCCCGCGTGCACTAGATAGTCCCAGGGGAGTTGGGCAGTAGACGCGCACCTCCTGCCATGTCACGGCAGCCGTAGTGGCACGCCTGCGAGTGAGAGGCTGTGCACTACGAGGCACATGTGCTAAAGAAGGCGGTGAGCCTTGCACTCACGCCTGCCACTTCCACGAAACGCATGACAACGCCACCAAAATGAAATCCCAGGTGCACTAGACCCAGGGGAACCTCGGCAATAGACGCGCAACTCCGGCAAAGCACGGGCGACGGAGTGGCATGCGTGAGAGTGAGAAGCTGTGCAAGGTGTAAGGGCTGAGCCTTGTACTCACGCCTGCCACTTCCACGAAACACATCACCAGGCGGCCAAAACGGATTCCCGGGTGCAGTAGATAGTCCCAAGGGAGTCGGAGAGTAGTCGGGCACCTCCTGCCCCATCGCGGCAGCCGTAGTGGCACGCCTGCGAGTGAGAGGCTGTGCACTGTGAGGCACATGTGCTAAAGAAGGCGGTGAGTCTTGTACTCACGCCTGCCACTTCCACGAAACACATCACCACGCGGCTAAAATGGATTCCCGCGTGCACTAGATAGTCCCAGGGGAGTTGGGCAGTAGACGCGCACCTCCTGCCATGTCACGGCAGCCGTAGTGGCACGCCTGCGAGTGAGAGGCTGTGCACTACGAGGCACATGTGCTAAAGAAGGCGGTGAGCCTTGCACTCACGCCTGCCACTTCCACGAAACGCATGACAACGCCACCAAAATGAAATCCCAGGTGCACTAGACCCAGGGGAACCTCGGCAATAGACGCGCAACTCCGGCAAAGCACGGGCGACGGAGTGGCATGCGTGAGAGTGAGAAGCTGTGCAAGGTGTAAGGGCTGAGCCTTGTACTCACGCCTGCCACTTCCACGAAACACATCACCAGGCGGCCAAAACGGATTCCCGGGTGCAGTAGATAGTCCCAAGGGAGTCGGAGAGTAGTCGGGCACCTCCTGCCCCATCGCGGCAGCCGTAGTGGCACGCCTGCGAGTGAGAGGCTGTGCACTGTGAGGCACATGTGCTAAAGAAGGCGGTGAGTCTTGTACTCACGCCTGCCACTTCCACGAAACACATCACCACGCGGCTAAAATGGATTCCCGCGTGCACTAGATAGTCCCAGGGGAGTTGGGCAGTAGACGCGCACCTCCTGCCATGTCACGGCAGCCGTAGTGGCACGCCTGCGAGTGAGAGGCTGTGCACTACGAGGCACATGTGCTAAAGAAGGCGGTGAGCCTTGCACTCACGCCTGCCACTTCCACGAAACGCATGACAACGCCACCAAAATGAAATCCCAGGTGCACTAGACCCAGGGGAACCTCGGCAATAGACGCGCAACTCCGGCAAAGCACGGGCGACGGAGTGGCATGCGTGAGAGTGAGAAGCTGTGCAAGGTGTAAGGGCTGAGCCTTGTACTCACGCCTGCCACTTCCACGAAACACATCACCAGGCGGCCAAAACGGATTCCCGGGTGCAGTAGATAGTCCCAAGGGAGTCGGAGAGTAGTCGGGCACCTCCTGCCCCATCGCGGCAGCCGTAGTGGCACGCCTGCGAGTGAGAGGCTGTGCACTGTGAGGCACATGTGCTAAAGAAGGCGGTGAGTCTTGTACTCACGCCTGCCACTTCCACGAAACACATCACCACGCGGCTAAAATGGATTCCCGCGTGCAGTAGATAGTCCCAGGGGAGTTGGGCAGTAGACGCGCACCTCCTGCCATGTCACGGCAGCCGTAGTGGCACGCCTGCGAGTGAGAGGCTGTGCACTACGAGGCACATGTGCTAAAGAAGGCGGTGAGCCTTGCACTCACGCCTGCCACTTCCACGAAACGCATGACAACGCCACCAAAATGAAATCCCAGGTGCACTAGACCCAGGGGAACCTCGGCAATAGACGCGCAACTCCGGCAAAGCACGGGCGACGGAGTGGCATGCGTGAGAGTGAGAAGCTGTGCAAGGTGTAAGGGCTGAGCCTTGTACTCACGCCTGCCACTTCCACGAAACTCATCACCAGGCGGCCAAAACGGATTCCCGGGTGCAGTAGATAGTCCCAAGGGAGTCGGAGAGTAGTCGGGCACCTCCTGCCCCATCGCGGCAGCCGTAGTGGCACGCCTGCGAGTGAGAGGCTGTGCACTGTGAGGCACATGTGCTAAAGAAGGCGGTGAGTCTTGTACTCACGCCTGCCACTTCCACGAAACACATCACCACGCGGCTAAAATGGATTCCCGCGTGCAGTAGATAGTCCCAGGGGAGTTGGGCAGTAGACGCGCACCTCCTGCCATGTCACGGCAGCCGTAGTGGCACGCCTGCGAGTGAGAGGCTGTGCACTACGAGGCACATGTGCTAAAGAAGGCGGTGAGCCTTGCACTCACGCCTGCCACTTCCACGAAACGCATGACAACGCCACCAAAATGAAATCCCAGGTGCACTAGACCCAGGGGAACCTCGGCAATAGACGCGCAACTCCGGCAAAGCACGGGCGACGGAGTGGCATGCGTGAGAGTGAGAAGCTGTGCAAGGTGTAAGGGCTGAGCCTTGTACTCACGCCTGCCACTTCCACGAAACACATCACCAGGCGGCCAAAACGGATTCCCGGGTGCAGTAGATAGTCCCAAGGGAGTCGGAGAGTAGTCGGGCACCTCCTGCCCCATCGCGGCAGCCGTAGTGGCACGCCTGCGAGTGAGAGGCTGTGCACTGTGAGGCACATGTGCTAAAGAAGGCGGTGAGTCTTGTACTCACGCCTGCCACTTCCACGAAACACATCACCACGCGGCTAAAATGGATTCCCGCGTGCACTAGATAGTCCCAGGGGAGTTGGGCAGTAGACGCGCACCTCCTGCCATGTCACGGCAGCCGTAGTGGCACGCCTGCGAGTGAGAGGCTGTGCACTACGAGGCACATGTGCTAAAGAAGGCGGTGAGCCTTGCACTCACGCCTGCCACTTCCACGAAACGCATGACAACGCCACCAAAATGAAATCCCAGGTGCACTAGACCCAGGGGAACCTCGGCAATAGACGCGCAACTCCGGCAAAGCACGGGCGACGGAGTGGCATGCGTGAGAGTGAGAAGCTGTGCAAGGTGTAAGGGCTGAGCCTTGTACTCACGCCTGCCACTTCCACGAAACACATCACCAGGCGGCCAAAACGGATTCCCGGGTGCAGTAGATAGTCCCAAGGGAGTCGGAGAGTAGTCGGGCACCTCCTGCCCCATCGCGGCAGCCGTAGTGGCACGCCTGCGAGTGAGAGGCTGTGCACTGTGAGGCACATGTGCTAAAGAAGGCGGTGAGTCTTGTACTCACGCCTGCCACTTCCACGAAACACATCACCACGCGGCTAAAATGGATTCCCGCGTGCAGTAGATAGTCCCAGGGGAGTTGGGCAGTAGACGCGCACCTCCTGCCATGTCACGGCAGCCGTAGTGGCACGCCTGCGAGTGAGAGGCTGTGCACTACGAGGCACATGTGCTAAAGAAGGCGGTGAGCCTTGCACTCACGCCTGCCACTTCCACGAAACGCATGACAACGCCACCAAAATGAAATCCCAGGTGCACTAGACCCAGGGGAACCTCGGCAATAGACGCGCAACTCCGGCAAAGCACGGGCGACGGAGTGGCATGCGTGAGAGTGAGAAGCTGTGCAAGGTGTAAGGGCTGAGCCTTGTACTCACGCCTGCCACTTCCACGAAACTCATCACCAGGCGGCCAAAACGGATTCCCGGGTGCAGTAGATAGTCCCAAGGGAGTCGGAGAGTAGTCGGGCACCTCCTGCCCCATCGCGGCAGCCGTAGTGGCACGCCTGCGAGTGAGAGGCTGTGCACTGTGAGGCACATGTGCTAAAGAAGGCGGTGAGCCTTGTACTCACGCCTGCCACTTCCACGAAACACATCACCACGCGGCTAAAATGGATTCCCGCGTGCACTAGATAGTCCCAGGGGAGTTGGGCAGTAGACGCGCACCTCCTGCCATGTCACGGCAGCCGTAGTGGCACGCCTGCGAGTGAGAGGCTGTGCACTACGAGGCACATGTGCTAAAGAAGGCGGTGAGCCTTGCACTCACGCCTGCCACTTCCACGAAACGCATGACAACGCCACCAAAATGAAATCCCAGGTGCACTAGACCCAGGGGAACCTCGGCAATAGACGCGCAACTCCGGCAAAGCACGGGCGACGGAGTGGCATGCGTGAGAGTGAGAAGCTGTGCAAGGTGTAAGGGCTGAGCCTTGTACTCACGCCTGCCACTTCCACGAAACTCATCACCAGGCGGCCAAAACGGATTCCCGGGTGCAGTAGATAGTCCCAAGGGAGTCGGAGAGTAGTCGGGCACCTCCTGCCCCATCGCGGCAGCCGTAGTGGCACGCCTGCGAGTGAGAGGCTGTGCACTGTGAGGCACATGTGCTAAAGAAGGCGGTGAGTCTTGTACTCACGCCTGCCACTTCCACGAAACACATCACCACGCGGCTAAAATGGATTCCCGCGTGCACTAGATAGTCCCAGGGGAGTTGGGCAGTAGACGCGCACCTCCTGCCATGTCACGGCAGCCGTAGTGGCACGCCTGCGAGTGAGAGGCTGTGCACTACGAGGCACATGTGCTAAAGAAGGCGGTGAGCCTTGCACTCACGCCTGCCACTTCCACGAAACGCATGACAACGCCACCAAAATGAAATCCCAGGTGCACTAGACCCAGGGGAACCTCGGCAATAGACGCGCAACTCCGGCAAAGCACGGGCGACGGAGTGGCATGCGTGAGAGTGAGAAGCTGTGCAAGGTGTAAGGGCTGAGCCTTGTACTCACGCCTGCCACTTCAACGAAACACATCACCAGGCGGCCAAAACGGATTCCCGGGTGCAGTAGATAGTCCCAAGGGAGTCGGAGAGTAGTCGGGCACCTCCTGCCCCATCGCGGCAGCCGTAGTGGCACGCCTGCGAGTGAGAGGCTGTGCACTGTGAGGCACATGTGCTAAAGAAGGCGGTGAGTCTTGTACTCACGCCTGCCACTTCCACGAAACACATCACCACGCGGCTAAAATGGATTCCCGCGTGCAGTAGATAGTCCCAGGGGAGTTGGGCAGTAGACGCGCACCTCCTGCCATGTCACGGCAGCCGTAGTGGCACGCCTGCGAGTGAGAGGCTGTGCACTACGAGGCACATGTGCTAAAGAAGGCGGTGAGCCTTGCACTCACGCCTGCCACTTCCACGAAACGCATGACAACGCCACCAAAATGAAATCCCAGGTGCACTAGACCCAGGGGAACCTCGGCAATAGACGCGCAACTCCGGCAAAGCACGGGCGACGGAGTGGCATGCGTGAGAGTGAGAAGCTGTGCAAGGTGTAAGGGCTGAGCCTTGTACTCACGCCTGCCACTTCCACGAAACACATCACCAGGCGGCCAAAACGGATTCCCGGGTGCAGTAGATAGTCCCAAGGGAGTCGGAGAGTAGTCGGGCACCTCCTGCCCCATCGCGGCAGCCGTAGTGGCACGCCTGCGAGTGAGAGGCTGTGCACTGTGAGGCACATGTGCTAAAGAAGGCGGTGAGTCTTGTACTCACGCCTGCCACTTCCACGAAACACATCACCACGCGGCTAAAATGGATTCCCGCGTGCACTAGATAGTCCCAGGGGAGTTGGGCAGTAGACGCGCACCTCCTGCCATGTCACGGCAGCCGTAGTGGCACGCCTGCGAGTGAGAGGCTGTGCACTACGAGGCACATGTGCTAAAGAAGGCGGTGAGCCTTGCACTCACGCCTGCCACTTCCACGAAACGCATGACAACGCCACCAAAATGAAATCCCAGGTGCACTAGACCCAGGGGAACCTCGGCAATAGACGCGCAACTCCGGCAAAGCACGGGCGACGGAGTGGCATGCGTGAGAGTGAGAAGCTGTGCAAGGTGTAAGGGCTGAGCCTTGTACTCACGCCTGCCACTTCCACGAAACACATCACCAGGCGGCCAAAACGGATTCCCGGGTGCAGTAGATAGTCCCAAGGGAGTCGGAGAGTAGTCGGGCACCTCCTGCCCCATCGCGGCAGCCGTAGTGGCACGCCTGCGAGTGAGAGGCTGTGCACTGTGAGGCACATGTGCTAAAGAAGGCGGTGAGTCTTGTACTCACGCCTGCCACTTCCACGAAACACATCACCACGCGGCTAAAATGGATTCCCGGGTGCAGTAGATAGTCCCAGGGGAGTTGGGCAGTAGACGCGCACCTCCTGCCATGTCACGGCAGCCGTAGTGGCACGCCTGCGAGTGAGAGGCTGTGCACTACGAGGCACATGTGCTAAAGAAGGCGGTGAGCCTTGCACTCACGCCTGCCACTTCCACGAAACGCATGACAACGCCACCAAAATGAAATCCCAGGTGCACTAGACCCAGGGGAACCTCGGCAATAGACGCGCAACTCCGGCAAAGCACGGGCGACGGAGTGGCATGCGTGAGAGTGAGAAGCTGTGCAAGGTGTAAGGGCTGAGCCTTGTACTCACGCCTGCCACTTCCACGAAACTCATCACCAGGCGGCCAAAACGGATTCCCGGGTGCAGTAGATAGTCCCAAGGGAGTCGGAGAGTAGTCGGGCACCTCCTGCCCCATCGCGGCAGCCGTAGTGGCACGCCTGCGAGTGAGAGGCTGTGCACTGTGAGGCACATGTGCTAAAGAAGGCGGTGAGCCTTGTACTCACGCCTGCCACTTCCACGAAACACATCACCACGCGGCTAAAATGGATTCCCGCGTGCACTAGATAGTCCCAGGGGAGTTGGGCAGTAGACGCGCACCTCCTGCCATGTCACGGCAGCCGTAGTGGCACGCCTGCGAGTGAGAGGCTGTGCACTACGAGGCACATGTGCTAAAGAAGGCGGTGAGCCTTGCACTCACGCCTGCCACTTCCACGAAACGCATGACAACGCCACCAAAATGAAATCCCAGGTGCACTAGACCCAGGGGAACCTCGGCAATAGACGCGCAACTCCGGCAAAGCACGGGCGACGGAGTGGCATGCGTGAGAGTGAGAAGCTGTGCAAGGTGTAAGGGCTGAGCCTTGTACTCACGCCTGCCACTTCCACGAAACTCATCACCAGGCGGCCAAAACGGATTCCCGGGTGCAGTAGATAGTCCCAAGGGAGTCGGAGAGTAGTCGGGCACCTCCTGCCCCATCGCGGCAGCCGTAGTGGCACGCCTGCGAGTGAGAGGCTGTGCACTGTGAGGCACATGTGCTAAAGAAGGCGGTGAGTCTTGTACTCACGCCTGCCACTTCCACGAAACACATCACCACGCGGCTAAAATGGATTCCCGCGTGCACTAGATAGTCCCAGGGGAGTTGGGCAGTAGACGCGCACCTCCTGCCATGTTACGGCAGCCGTAGTGGCACGCCTGCGAGTGAGAGGCTGTGCACTACGAGGCACATGTGCTAAAGAAGGCGGTGAGCCTTGCACTCACGCCTGCCACTTCCACGAAACGCATGACAACGCCACCAAAATGAAATCCCAGGTGCACTAGACCCAGGGGAACCTCGGCAATAGACGCGCAACTCCGGCAAAGCACGGGCGACGGAGTGGCATGCGTGAGAGTGAGAAGCTGTGCAAGGTGTAAGGGCTGAGCCTTGTACTCACGCCTGCCACTTCCACGAAACACATCACCAGGCGGCCAAAACGGATTCCCGGGTGCAGTAGATAGTCCCAAGGGAGTCGGAGAGTAGTCGGGCACCTCCTGCCCCATCGCGGCAGCCGTAGTGGCACGCCTGCGAGTGAGAGGCTGTGCACTGTGAGGCACATGTGCTAAAGAAGGCGGTGAGTCTTGTACTCACGCCTGCCACTTCCACGAAACACATCACCACGCGGCTAAAATGGATTCCCGCGTGCACTAGATAGTCCCAGGGGAGTTGGGCAGTAGACGCGCACCTCCTGCCATGTCACGGCAGCCGTAGTGGCACGCCTGCGAGTGAGAGGCTGTGCACTACGAGGCACATGTGCTAAAGAAGGCGGTGAGCCTTGCACTCACGCCTGCCACTTCCACGAAACGCATGACAACGCCACCAAAATGAAATCCCAGGTGCACTAGACCCAGGGGAACCTCGGCAATAGACGCGCAACTCCGGCAAAGCACGGGCGACGGAGTGGCATGCGTGAGAGTGAGAAGCTGTGCAAGGTGTAAGGGCTGAGCCTTGTACTCACGGCTGCCACTTCCACGAAACTCATCACCAGGCGGCCAAAACGGATTCCCGGGTGCAGTAGATAGTCCCAAGGGAGTCGGAGAGTAGTCGGGCACCTCCTGCCCCATCGCGGCAGCCGTAGTGGCACGCCTGCGAGTGAGAGGCTGTGCACTGTGAGGCACATGTGCTAAAGAAGGCGGTGAGCCTTGTACTCACGCCTGCCACTTCCACGAAACACATCACCACGCGGCTAAAATGGATTCCCGCGTGCACTAGATAGTCCCAGGGGAGTTGGGCAGTAGACGCGCACCTCCTGCCATGTCACGGCAGCCGTAGTGGCACGCCTGCGAGTGAGAGGCTGTGCACTACGAGGCACATGTGCTAAAGAAGGCGGTGAGCCTTGCACTCACGCCTGCCACTTCCACGAAACGCATGACAACGCCACCAAAATGAAATCCTAGGTGCACTAGACCCAGGAAAACCTCGGCAATAGACGCGCAACTCCGGCAAAGCACGGGCGACGGAGTGGCATGCGTGAGAGTGAGAAGCTGTGCAAGGTGTAAGGGCTGAGCCTTGTACTCACGCCTGCCACTTCCACGAAACTCATCACCAGGCGGCCAAAACGGATTCCCGGGTGCAGTAGATAGTCCCAAGGGAGTCGGAGAGTAGTCGGGCACCTCCTGCCAAATCACGGCAGCCGTAGTGGCACGCCTGCGAGTGAGAGGCTGTGCACTGTGAGGCACATGTGCTAAAGAAGGCGGTGAGTCTTGTACTCACGCCTGCTACTTCCACGAAACACATCACCACGCGGCCAAAACGGATTGCCGGGTGCACTAGATAGTCCCAGGGGAGTTGGAGAGTAGGCGCGCACCTCCTGCCAAATCACGGGAGCCGTGGTGGCACGCCTGCCAGTGAGAGGCTGTGCACTGTGAGGCACATGTGCTAAAGAAGGCGGTGAGTCTTCTACTCACGCCTGCCACTTCCACGAAACACATCACCACGCGGCTAAAATGGATTCCCGCGTGCACTAGATACTCCCAGGGGAGTTGGGGGGTAGGCGCGCACCTCCTGCAAGTCACGGCAGCCCTGGTGGCACGCCTCCGAGTGAGAGGCTGTGCACTATGAGGCACATGTGCTAAAGAAGGCGGTGAGCCTTGTACTCACGCCTGCCACTTCCACGAAACGCATGACAACGCCTCCAAAATGAAATCCCAGGTGCACTAGACCCAGGGGAACCTCGGCAATAGATGCGCAACTCCGGGATATGACGGGCGACGGAGTGGCATGCGTGAGAGTGGGAGGCTGTGCAAGAGGAAGGGGTGAGCCTTGTACTCACGCCTGCCACTTCCACGAAACACATCACCACGCGGCTAAAATGGATTCCCGCGTGCACTAGATAGTCCCAGGGGAGTTGGGCAGTAGACGCGCACCTCCTGCCATGTCACGGCAGCCGTAGTGGCACGCCTGCGAGTGAGAGGCTGTGCACTACGAGGCACATGTGCTAAAGAAGGCGGTGAGCCTTGCACTCACGCCTGCCACTTCCACGAAACGCATGACAACGCCACCAAAATGAAATCCCAGGTGCACTAGACCCAGGGGAACCTCGGCAATAGACGCGCAACTCCGGCAAAGCACGGGCGACGGAGTGGCATGCGTGAGAGTGAGAAGCTGTGCAAGGTGTAAGGGCTGAGCCTTGTACTCACGCCTGCCACTTCCACGAAACACATCACCAGGCGGCCAAAACGGATTCCCGGGTGCAGTAGATAGTCCCAAGGGAGTCGGAGAGTAGTCGGGCACCTCCTGCCCCATCGCGGCAGCCGTAGTGGCACGCCTGCGAGTGAGAGGCTGTGCACTGTGAGGCACATGTGCTAAAGAAGGCGGTGAGTCTTGTACTCACGCCTGCCACTTCCACGAAACACATCACCACGCGGCTAAAATGGATTCCCGCGTGCACTAGATAGTCCCAGGGGAGTTGGGCAGTAGACGCGCACCTCCTGCCATGTCACGGCAGCCGTAGTGGCACGCCTGCGAGTGAGAGGCTGTGCACTACGAGGCACATGTGCTAAAGAAGGCGGTGAGCCTTGCACTCACGCCTGCCACTTCCACGAAACGCATGACAACGCCACCAAAATGAAATCCCAGGTGCACTAGACCCAGGGGAACCTCGGCAATAGACGCGCAACTCCGGCAAAGCACGGGCGACGGAGTGGCATGCGTGAGAGTGAGAAGCTGTGCAAGGTGTAAGGGCTGAGCCTTGTACTCACGCCTGCCACTTCCACGAAACACATCACCAGGCGGCCAAAACGGATTCCCGGGTGCAGTAGATAGTCCCAAGGGAGTCGGAGAGTAGTCGGGCACCTCCTGCCCCATCGCGGCAGCCGTAGTGGCACGCCTGCGAGTGAGAGGCTGTGCACTGTGAGGCACATGTGCTAAAGAAGGCGGTGAGTCTTGTACTCACGCCTGCCACTTCCACGAAACACATCACCACGCGGCTAAAATGGATTCCCGCGTGCAGTAGATAGTCCCAGGGGAGTTGGGCAGTAGACGCGCACCTCCTGCCATGTCACGGCAGCCGTAGTGGCACGCCTGCGAGTGAGAGGCTGTGCACTACGAGGCACATGTGCTAAAGAAGGCGGTGAGCCTTGCACTCACGCCTGCCACTTCCACGAAACGCATGACAACGCCACCAAAATGAAATCCCAGGTGCACTAGACCCAGGGGAACCTCGGCAATAGACGCGCAACTCCGGCAAAGCACGGGCGACGGAGTGGCATGCGTGAGAGTGAGAAGCTGTGCAAGGTGTAAGGGCTGAGCCTTGTACTCACGCCTGCCACTTCCACGAAACACATCACCAGGCGGCCAAAACGGATTCCCGGGTGCAGTAGATAGTCCCAAGGGAGTCGGAGAGTAGTCGGGCACCTCCTGCCCCATCGCGGCAGCCGTAGTGGCACGCCTGCGAGTGAGAGGCTGTGCACTGTGAGGCACATGTGCTAAAGAAGGCGGTGAGTCTTGTACTCACGCCTGCCACTTCCACGAAACACATCACCACGCGGCTAAAATGGATTCCCGCGTGCAGTAGATAGTCCCAGGGGAGTTGGGCAGTAGACGCGCACCTCCTGCCATGTCACGGCAGCCGTAGTGGCACGCCTGCGAGTGAGAGGCTGTGCACTACGAGGCACATGTGCTAAAGAAGGCGGTGAGCCTTGCACTCACGCCTGCCACTTCCACGAAACGCATGACAACGCCACCAAAATGAAATCCCAGGTGCACTAGACCCAGGGGAACCTCGGCAATAGACGCGCAACTCCGGCAAAGCACGGGCGACGGAGTGGCATGCGTGAGAGTGAGAAGCTGTGCAAGGTGTAAGGGCTGAGCCTTGTACTCACGCCTGCCACTTCCACGAAACTCATCACCAGGCGGCCAAAACGGATTCCCGGGTGCAGTAGATAGTCCCAAGGGAGTCGGAGAGTAGTCGGGCACCTCCTGCCCCATCGCGGCAGCCGTAGTGGCACGCCTGCGAGTGAGAGGCTGTGCACTGTGAGGCACATGTGCTAAAGAAGGCGGTGAGCCTTGTACTCACGCCTGCCACTTCCACGAAACACATCACCACGCGGCTAAAATGGATTCCCGCGTGCACTAGATAGTCCCAGGGGAGTTGGGCAGTAGACGCGCACCTCCTGCCATGTCACGGCAGCCGTAGTGGCACGCCTGCGAGTGAGAGGCTGTGCACTACGAGGCACATGTGCTAAAGAAGGCGGTGAGCCTTGCACTCACGCCTGCCACTTCCACGAAACGCATGACAACGCCACCAAAATGAAATCCCAGGTGCACTAGACCCAGGGGAACCTCGGCAATAGACGCGCAACTCCGGCAAAGCACGGGCGACGGAGTGGCATGCGTGAGAGTGAGAAGCTGTGCAAGGTGTAAGGGCTGAGCCTTGTACTCACGCCTGCCACTTCCACGAAACTCATCACCAGGCGGCCAAAACGGATTCCCGGGTGCAGTAGATAGTCCCAAGGGAGTCGGAGAGTAGTCGGGCACCTCCTGCCCCATCGCGGCAGCCGTAGTGGCACGCCTGCGAGTGAGAGGCTGTGCACTGTGAGGCACATGTGCTAAAGAAGGCGGTGAGTCTTGTACTCACGCCTGCCACTTCCACGAAACACATCACCACGCGGCTAAAATGGATTCCCGCGTGCACTAGATAGTCCCAGGGGAGTTGGGCAGTAGACGCGCACCTCCTGCCATGTCACGGCAGCCGTAGTGGCACGCCTGCGAGTGAGAGGCTGTGCACTACGAGGCACATGTGCTAAAGAAGGCGGTGAGCCTTGCAATCACGCCTGCCACTTCCACGAAACGCATGACAACGCCACCAAAATGAAATCCCAGGTGCACTAGACCCAGGGGAACCTCGGCAATAGACGCGCAACTCCGGCAAAGCACGGGCGACGGAGTGGCATGCGTGAGAGTGAGAAGCTGTGCAAGGTGTAAGGGCTGAGCCTTGTACTCACGCCTGCCACTTCCACGAAACACATCACCAGGCGGCCAAAACGGATTCCCGGGTGCAGTAGATAGTCCCAAGGGAGTCGGAGAGTAGTCGGGCACCTCCTGCCCCATCGCGGCAGCCGTAGTGGCACGCCTGCGAGTGAGAGGCTGTGCACTGTGAGGCACATGTGCTAAAGAAGGCGGTGAGTCTTGTACTCACGCCTGCCACTTCCACGAAACACATCACCACGCGGCTAAAATGGATTCCCGCGTGCAGTAGATAGTCCCAGGGGAGTTGGGCAGTAGACGCGCACCTCCTGCCATGTCACGGCAGCCGTAGTGGCACGCCTGCGAGTGAGAGGCTGTGCACTACGAGGCACATGTGCTAAAGAAGGCGGTGAGCCTTGCACTCACGCCTGCCACTTCCACGAAACGCATGACAACGCCACCAAAATGAAATCCCAGGTGCACTAGACCCAGGGGAACCTCGGCAATAGACGCGCAACTCCGGCAAAGCACGGGCGACGGAGTGGCATGCGTGAGAGTGAGAAGCTGTGCAAGGTGTAAGGGCTGAGCCTTGTACTCACGCCTGCCACTTCCACGAAACACATCACCAGGCGGCCAAAACGGATTCCCGGGTGCAGTAGATAGTCCCAAGGGAGTCGGAGAGTAGTCGGGCACCTCCTGCCCCATCGCGGCAGCCGTAGTGGCACGCCTGCGAGTGAGAGGCTGTGCACTGTGAGGCACATGTGCTAAAGAAGGCGGTGAGTCTTGTACTCACGCCTGCCACTTCCACGAAACACATCACCACGCGGCTAAAATGGATTCCCGCGTGCACTAGATAGTCCCAGGGGAGTTGGGCAGTAGACGCGCACCTCCTGCCATGTCACGGCAGCCGTAGTGGCACGCCTGCGAGTGAGAGGCTGTGCACTACGAGGCACATGTGCTAAAGAAGGCGGTGAGCCTTGCACTCACGCCTGCCACTTCCACGAAACGCATGACAACGCCACCAAAATGAAATCCCAGGTGCACTAGACCCAGGGGAACCTCGGCAATAGACGCGCAACTCCGGCAAAGCACGGGCGACGGAGTGGCATGCGTGAGAGTGAGAAGCTGTGCAAGGTGTAAGGGCTGAGCCTTGTACTCACGCCTGCCACTTCCACGAAACACATCACCAGGCGGCCAAAACGGATTCCCGGGTGCAGTAGATAGTCCCAAGGGAGTCGGAGAGTAGTCGGGCACCTCCTGCCCCATCGCGGCAGCCGTAGTGGCACGCCTGCGAGTGAGAGGCTGTGCACTGTGAGGCACATGTGCTAAAGAAGGCGGTGAGTCTTGTACTCACGCCTGCCACTTCCACGAAACACATCACCACGCGGCTAAAATGGATTCCCGCGTGCACTAGATAGTCCCAGGGGAGTTGGGCAGTAGACGCGCACCTCCTGCCATGTCACGGCAGCCGTAGTGGCACGCCTGCGAGTGAGAGGCTGTGCACTACGAGGCACATGTGCTAAAGAAGGCGGTGAGCCTTGCACTCACGCCTGCCACTTCCACGAAACGCATGACAACGCCACCAAAATGAAATCCCAGGTGCACTAGACCCAGGGGAACCTCGGCAATAGACGCGCAACTCCGGCAAAGCACGGGCGACGGAGTGGCATGCGTGAGAGTGAGAAGCTGTGCAAGGTGTAAGGGCTGAGCCTTGTACTCACGCCTGCCACTTCCACGAAACACATCACCAGGCGGCCAAAACGGATTCCCGGGTGCAGTAGATAGTCCCAAGGGAGTCGGAGAGTAGTCGGGCACCTCCTGCCCCATCGCGGCAGCCGTAGTGGCACGCCTGCGAGTGAGAGGCTGTGCACTGTGAGGCACATGTGCTAAAGAAGGCGGTGAGTCTTGTACTCACGCCTGCCACCTCCACGAAACACATCACCACGCGGCTAAAATGGATTCCCGCGTGCAGTAGATAGTCCCAGGGGAGTTGGGCAGTAGACGCGCACCTCCTGCCATGTCACGGCAGCCGTAGTGGCACGCCTGCGAGTGAGAGGCTGTGCACTACGAGGCACATGTGCTAAAGAAGGCGGTGAGCCTTGCACTCACGCCTGCCACTTCCACGAAACGCATGACAACGCCACCAAAATGAAATCCCAGGTGCACTAGACCCAGGGGAACCTCGGCAATAGACGCGCAACTCCGGCAAAGCACGGGCGACGGAGTGGCATGCGTGAGAGTGAGAAGCTGTGCAAGGTGTAAGGGCTGAGCCTTGTACTCACGCCTGCCACTTCCACGAAACTCATCACCAGGCGGCCAAAACGGATTCCCGGGTGCAGTAGATAGTCCCAAGGGAGTCGGAGAGTAGTCGGGCACCTCCTGCCCCATCGCGGCAGCCGTAGTGGCACGCCTGCGAGTGAGAGGCTGTGCACTGTGAGGCACATGTGCTAAAGAAGGCGGTGAGCCTTGTACTCACGCCTGCCACTTCCACGAAACACATCACCACGCGGCTAAAATGGATTCCCGCGTGCACTAGATAGTCCCAGGGGAGTTGGGCAGTAGACGCGCACCTCCTGCCATGTCACGGCAGCCGTAGTGGCACGCCTGCGAGTGAGAGGCTGTGCACTACGAGGCACATGTGCTAAAGAAGGCGGTGAGCCTTGCACTCACGCCTGCCACTTCCACGAAACGCATGACAACGCCACCAAAATGAAATCCCAGGTGCACTAGACCCAGGGGAACCTCGGCAATAGACGCGCAACTCCGGCAAAGCACGGGCGACGGAGTGGCATGCGTGAGAGTGAGAAGCTGTGCAAGGTGTAAGGGCTGAGCCTTGTACTCACGCCTGCCACTTCCACGAAACACATCACCAGGCGGCCAAAACGGATTCCCGGGTGCAGTAGATAGTCCCAAGGGAGTCGGAGAGTAGTCGGGCACCTCCTGCCCCATCGCGGCAGCCGTAGTGGCACGCCTGCGAGTGAGAGGCTGTGCACTGTGAGGCACATGTGCTAAAGAAGGCGGTGAGTCTTGTACTCACGCCTGCCACTTCCACGAAACACATCACCACGCGGCTAAAATGGATTCCCGCGTGCAGTAGATAGTCCCAGGGGAGTTGGGCAGTAGACGCGCACCTCCTGCCATGTCACGGCAGCCGTAGTGGCACGCCTGCGAGTGAGAGGCTGTGCACTACGAGGCACATGTGCTAAAGAAGGCGGTGAGCCTTGCACTCACGCCTGCCACTTCCACGAAACGCATGACAACGCCACCAAAATGAAATCCCAGGTGCACTAGACCCAGGGGAACCTCGGCAATAGACGCGCAACTCCGGCAAAGCACGGGCGACGGAGTGGCATGCGTGAGAGTGAGAAGCTGTGCAAGGTGTAAGGGCTGAGCCTTGTACTCACGCCTGCCACTTCCACGAAACACATCACCAGGCGGCCAAAACGGATTCCCGGGTGCAGTAGATAGTCCCAAGGGAGTCGGAGAGTAGTCGGGCACCTCCTGCCCCATCGCGGCAGCCGTAGTGGCACGCCTGCGAGTGAGAGGCTGTGCACTGTGAGGCACATGTGCTAAAGAAGGCGGTGAGTCTTGTACTCACGCCTGCCACTTCCACGAAACACATCACCACGCGGCTAAAATGGATTCCCGCGTGCACTAGATAGTCCCAGGGGAGTTGGGCAGTAGACGCGCACCTCCTGCCATGTCACGGCAGCCGTAGTGGCACGCCTGCGAGTGAGAGGCTGTGCACTACGAGGCACATGTGCTAAAGAAGGCGGTGAGCCTTGCACTCACGCCTGCCACTTCCACGAAACGCATGTCAACGCCACCAAAATGAAATCCCAGGTGCACTAGACCCAGGGGAACCTCGGCAATAGACGCGCAACTCCGGCAAAGCACGGGCGACGGAGTGGCATGCGTGAGAGTGAGAAGCTGTGCAAGGTGTAAGGGCTGAGCCTTGTACTCACGCCTGCCACTTCCACGAAACACATCACCAGGCGGCCAAAACGGATTCCCGGGTGCAGTAGATAGTCCCAAGGGAGTCGGAGAGTAGTCGGGCACCTCCTGCCCCATCGCGGCAGCCGTAGTGGCACGCCTGCGAGTGAGAGGCTGTGCACTGTGAGGCACATGTGCTAAAGAAGGCGGTGAGTCTTGTACTCACGCCTGCCACTTCCACGAAACACATCACCACGCGGCTAAAATGGATTCCCGCGTGCAGTAGATAGTCCCAGGGGAGTTGGGCAGTAGACGCGCACCTCCTGCCATGTCACGGCAGCCGTAGTGGCACGCCTGCGAGTGAGAGGCTGTGCACTACGAGGCACATGTGCTAAAGAAGGCGGTGAGCCTTGCACTCACGCCTGCCACTTCCACGAAACGCATGACAACGCCACCAAAATGAAATCCCAGGTGCACTAGACCCAGGGGAACCTCGGCAATAGACGCGCAACTCCGGCAAAGCACGGGCGACGGAGTGGCATGCGTGAGAGTGAGAAGCTGTGCAAGGTGTAAGGGCTGAGCCTTGTACTCACGCCTGCCACTTCCACGAAACACATCACCAGGCGGCCAAAACGGATTCCCGGGTGCAGTAGATAGTCCCAAGGGAGTCGGAGAGTAGTCGGGCACCTCCTGCCCCATCGCGGCAGCCGTAGTGGCACGCCTGCGAGTGAGAGGCTGTGCACTGTGAGGCACATGTGCTAAAGAAGGCGGTGAGTCTTGTACTCACGCCTGCCACTTCCACGAAACACATCACCACGCGGCTAAAATGGATTCCCGCGTGCACTAGATAGTCCCAGGGGAGTTGGGCAGTAGACGCGCACCTCCTGCCATGTCACGGCAGCCGTAGTGGCACGCCTGCGAGTGAGAGGCTGTGCACTACGAGGCACATGTGCTAAAGAAGGCGGTGAGCCTTGCACTCACGCCTGCCACTTCCACGAAACGCATGTCAACGCCACCAAAATGAAATCCCAGGTGCACTAGACCCAGGGGAACCTCGGCAATAGACGCGCAACTCCGGCAAAGCACGGGCGACGGAGTGGCATGCGTGAGAGTGAGAAGCTGTGCAAGGTGTAAGGGCTGAGCCTTGTACTCACGCCTGCCACTTCCACGAAACACATCACCAGGCGGCCAAAACGGATTCCCGGGTGCAGTAGATAGTCCCAAGGGAGTCGGAGAGTAGTCGGGCACCTCCTGCCCCATCGCGGCAGCCGTAGTGGCACGCCTGCGAGTGAGAGGCTGTGCACTGTGAGGCACATGTGCTAAAGAAGGCGGTGAGTCTTGTACTCACGCCTGCCACTTCCACGAAACACATCACCACGCGGCTAAAATGGATTCCCGCGTGCACTAGATAGTCCCAGGGGAGTTGGGCAGTAGACGCGCACCTCCTGCCATGTCACGGCAGCCGTAGTGGCACGCCTGCGAGTGAGAGGCTGTGCACTACGAGGCACATGTGCTAAAGAAGGCGGTGAGCCTTGCACTCACGCCTGCCACTTCCACGAAACGCATGACAACGCCACCAAAATGAAATCCCAGGTGCACTAGACCCAGGGGAACCTCGGCAATAGACGCGCAACTCCGGCAAAGCACGGGCGACGGAGTGGCATGCGTGAGAGTGAGAAGCTGTGCAAGGTGTAAGGGCTGAGCCTTGTACTCACGCCTGCCACTTCCACGAAACACATCACCAGGCGGCCAAAACGGATTCCCGGGTGCAGTAGATAGTCCCAAGGGAGTCGGAGAGTAGTCGGGCACCTCCTGCCCCATCGCGGCAGCCGTAGTGGCACGCCTGCGAGTGAGAGGCTGTGCACTGTGAGGCACATGTGCTAAAGAAGGCGGTGAGTCTTGTACTCACGCCTGCCACTTCCACGAAACACATCACCACGCGGCTAAAATGGATTCCCGCGTGCAGTAGATAGTCCCAGGGGAGTTGGGCAGTAGACGCGCACCTCCTGCCATGTCACGGCAGCCGTAGTGGCACGCCTGCGAGTGAGAGGCTGTGCACTACGAGGCACATGTGCTAAAGAAGGCGGTGAGCCTTGCACTCACGCCTGCCACTTCCACGAAACGCATGACAACGCCACCAAAATGAAATCCCAGGTGCACTAGACCCAGGGGAACCTCGGCAATAGACGCGCAACTCCGGCAAAGCACGGGCGACGGAGTGGCATGCGTGAGAGTGAGAAGCTGTGCAAGGTGTAAGGGCTGAGCCTTGTACTCACGCCTGCCACTTCCACGAAACTCATCACCAGGCGGCCAAAACGGATTCCCGGGTGCAGTAGATAGTCCCAAGGGAGTCGGAGAGTAGTCGGGCACCTCCTGCCCCATCGCGGCAGCCGTAGTGGCACGCCTGCGAGTGAGAGGCTGTGCACTGTGAGGCACATGTGCTAAAGAAGGCGGTGAGCCTTGTACTCACGCCTGCCACTTCCACGAAACACATCACCACGCGGCTAAAATGGATTCCCGCGTGCACTAGATAGTCCCAGGGGAGTTGGGCAGTAGACGCGCACCTCCTGCCATGTCACGGCAGCCGTAGTGGCACGCCTGCGAGTGAGAGGCTGTGCACTACGAGGCACATGTGCTAAAGAAGGCGGTGAGCCTTGCACTCACGCCTGCCACTTCCACGAAACGCATGACAACGCCACCAAAATGAAATCCCAGGTGCACTAGACCCAGGGGAACCTCGGCAATAGACGCGCAACTCCGGCAAAGCACGGGCGACGGAGTGGCATGCGTGAGAGTGAGAAGCTGTGCAAGGTGTAAGGGCTGAGCCTTGTACTCACGCCTGCCACTTCCACGAAACTCATCACCAGGCGGCCAAAACGGATTCCCGGGTGCAGTAGATAGTCCCAAGGGAGTCGGAGAGTAGTCGGGCACCTCCTGCCCCATCGCGGCAGCCGTAGTGGCACGCCTGCGAGTGAGAGGCTGTGCACTGTGAGGCACATGTGCTAAAGAAGGCGGTGAGTCTTGTACTCACGCCTGCCACTTCCACGAAACACATCACCACGCGGCTAAAATGGATTCCCGCGTGCACTAGATAGTCCCAGGGGAGTTGGGCAGTAGACGCGCACCTCCTGCCATGTCACGGCAGCCGTAGTGGCACGCCTGCGAGTGAGAGGCTGTGCACTACGAGGCACATGTGCTAAAGAAGGCGGTGAGCCTTGCACTCACGCCTGCCACTTCCACGAAACGCATGACAACGCCACCAAAATGAAATCCCAGGTGCACTAGACCCAGGGGAACCTCGGCAATAGACGCGCAACTCCGGCAAAGCACGGGCGACGGAGTGGCATGCGTGAGAGTGAGAAGCTGTGCAAGGTGTAAGGGCTGAGCCTTGTACTCACGCCTGCCACTTCCACGAAACTCATCACCAGGCGGCCAAAACGGATTCCCGGGTGCAGTAGATAGTCCCAAGGGAGTCGGAGAGTAGTCGGGCACCTCCTGCCCCATCGCGGCAGCCGTAGTGGCACGCCTGCGAGTGAGAGGCTGTGCACTGTGAGGCACATGTGCTAAAGAAGGCGGTGAGTCTTGTACTCACGCCTGCCACTTCCACGAAACACATCACCACGCGGCTAAAATGGATTCCCGCGTGCACTAGATAGTCCCAGGGGAGTTGGGCAGTAGACGCGCACCTCCTGCCATGTCACGGCAGCCGTAGTGGCACGCCTGCGAGTGAGAGGCTGTGCACTACGAGGCACATGTGCTAAAGAAGGCGGTGAGCCTTGCACTCACGCCTGCCACTTCCACGAAACGCATGACAACGCCACCAAAATGAAATCCTAGGTGCACTAGACCCAGGAAAACCTCGGCAATAGACGCGCAACTCCGGCAAAGCACGGGCGACGGAGTGGCATGCGTGAGAGTGAGAAGCTGTGCAAGGTGTAAGGGCTGAGCCTTGTACTCACGCCTGCCACTTCCACGAAACTCATCACCAGGCGGCCAAAACGGATTCCCGGGTGCAGTAGATAGTCCCAAGGGAGTCGGAGAGTAGTCGGGCACCTCCTGCCAAATCACGGCAGCCGTAGTGGCACGCCTGCGAGTGAGAGGCTGTGCACTGTGAGGCACATGTGCTAAAGAAGGCGGTGAGTCTTGTACTCACGCCTGCTACTTCCACGAAACACATCACCACGCGGCCAAAACGGATTGCCGGGTGCACTAGATAGTCCCAGGGGAGTTGGAGAGTAGGCGCGCACCTCCTGCCAAATCACGGGAGCCGTGGTGGCACGCCTGCCAGTGAGAGGCTGTGCACTGTGAGGCACATGTGCTAAAGAAGGCGGTGAGTCTTCTACTCACGCCTGCCACTTCCACGAAACACATCACCACGCGGCTAAAATGGATTCCCGCGTGCACTAGATACTCCCAGGGGAGTTGGGGGGTAGGCGCGCACCTCCTGCAAGTCACGGCAGCCCTGGTGGCACGCCTCCGAGTGAGAGGCTGTGCACTATGAGGCACATGTGCTAAAGAAGGCGGTGAGCCTTGTACTCACGCCTGCCACTTCCACGAAACGCATGACAACGCCTCCAAAATGAAATCCCAGGTGCACTAGACCCAGGGGAACCTCGGCAATAGATGCGCAACTCCGGGATATGACGGGCGACGGAGTGGCATGCGTGAGAGTGGGAGGCTGTGCAAGAGGAAGGGGTGAGCCTTGTACTCACGCCTGCCACTTCCACGAAACACATCACCACGCGGCTAAAATGGATTCCCGCGTGCACTAGATAGTCCCAGGGGAGTTGGGCAGTAGACGCGCACCTCCTGCCATGTCACGGCAGCCGTAGTGGCACGCCTGCGAGTGAGAGGCTGTGCACTACGAGGCACATGTGCTAAAGAAGGCGGTGAGCCTTGCACTCACGCCTGCCACTTCCACGAAACGCATGACAACGCCACCAAAATGAAATCCCAGGTGCACTAGACCCAGGGGAACCTCGGCAATAGACGCGCAACTCCGGCAAAGCACGGGCGACGGAGTGGCATGCGTGAGAGTGAGAAGCTGTGCAAGGTGTAAGGGCTGAGCCTTGTACTCACGCCTGCCACTTCCACGAAACACATCACCAGGCGGCCAAAACGGATTCCCGGGTGCAGTAGATAGTCCCAAGGGAGTCGGAGAGTAGTCGGGCACCTCCTGCCCCATCGCGGCAGCCGTAGTGGCACGCCTGCGAGTGAGAGGCTGTGCACTGTGAGGCACATGTGCTAAAGAAGGCGGTGAGTCTTGTACTCACGCCTGCCACTTCCACGAAACACATCACCACGCGGCTAAAATGGATTCCCGCGTGCACTAGATAGTCCCAGGGGAGTTGGGCAGTAGACGCGCACCTCCTGCCATGTCACGGCAGCCGTAGTGGCACGCCTGCGAGTGAGAGGCTGTGCACTACGAGGCACATGTGCTAAAGAAGGCGGTGAGCCTTGCACTCACGCCTGCCACTTCCACGAAACGCATGACAACGCCACCAAAATGAAATCCCAGGTGCACTAGACCCAGGGGAACCTCGGCAATAGACGCGCAACTCCGGCAAAGCACGGGCGACGGAGTGGCATGCGTGAGAGTGAGAAGCTGTGCAAGGTGTAAGGGCTGAGCCTTGTACTCACGCCTGCCACTTCCACGAAACACATCACCAGGCGGCCAAAACGGATTCCCGGGTGCAGTAGATAGTCCCAAGGGAGTCGGAGAGTAGTCGGGCACCTCCTGCCCCATCGCGGCAGCCGTAGTGGCACGCCTGCGAGTGAGAGGCTGTGCACTGTGAGGCACATGTGCTAAAGAAGGCGGTGAGTCTTGTACTCACGCCTGCCACTTCCACGAAACACATCACCACGCGGCTAAAATGGATTCCCGCGTGCAGTAGATAGTCCCAGGGGAGTTGGGCAGTAGACGCGCACCTCCTGCCATGTCACGGCAGCCGTAGTGGCACGCCTGCGAGTGAGAGGCTGTGCACTACGAGGCACATGTGCTAAAGAAGGCGGTGAGCCTTGCACTCACGCCTGCCACTTCCACGAAACGCATGACAACGCCACCAAAATGAAATCCCAGGTGCACTAGACCCAGGGGAACCTCGGCAATAGACGCGCAACTCCGGCAAAGCACGGGCGACGGAGTGGCATGCGTGAGAGTGAGAAGCTGTGCAAGGTGTAAGGGCTGAGCCTTGTACTCACGCCTGCCACTTCCACGAAACTCATCACCAGGCGGCCAAAACGGATTCCCGGGTGCAGTAGATAGTCCCAAGGGAGTCGGAGAGTAGTCGGGCACCTCCTGCCCCATCGCGGCAGCCGTAGTGGCACGCCTGCGAGTGAGAGGCTGTGCACTGTGAGGCACATGTGCTAAAGAAGGCGGTGAGCCTTGTACTCACGCCTGCCACTTCCACGAAACACATCACCACGCGGCTAAAATGGATTCCCGCGTGCACTAGATAGTCCCAGGGGAGTTGGGCAGTAGACGCGCACCTCCTGCCATGTCACGGCAGCCGTAGTGGCACGCCTGCGAGTGAGAGGCTGTGCACTACGAGGCACATGTGCTAAAGAAGGCGGTGAGCCTTGCACTCACGCCTGCCACTTCCACGAAACGCATGACAACGCCACCAAAATGAAATCCCAGGTGCACTAGACCCAGGGGAACCTCGGCAATAGACGCGCAACTCCGGCAAAGCACGGGCGACGGAGTGGCATGCGTGAGAGTGAGAAGCTGTGCAAGGTGTAAGGGCTGAGCCTTGTACTCACGCCTGCCACTTCCACGAAACTCATCACCAGGCGGCCAAAACGGATTCCCGGGTGCAGTAGATAGTCCCAAGGGAGTCGGAGAGTAGTCGGGCACCTCCTGCCCCATCGCGGCAGCCGTAGTGGCACGCCTGCGAGTGAGAGGCTGTGCACTGTGAGGCACATGTGCTAAAGAAGGCGGTGAGTCTTGTACTCACGCCTGCCACTTCCACGAAACACATCACCACGCGGCTAAAATGGATTCCCGCGTGCACTAGATAGTCCCAGGGGAGTTGGGCAGTAGACGCGCACCTCCTGCCATGTCACGGCAGCCGTAGTGGCACGCCTGCGAGTGAGAGGCTGTGCACTACGAGGCACATGTGCTAAAGAAGGCGGTGAGCCTTGCACTCACGCCTGCCACTTCCACGAAACGCATGACAACGCCACCAAAATGAAATCCCAGGTGCACTAGACCCAGGGGAACCTCGGCAATAGACGCGCAACTCCGGCAAAGCACGGGCGACGGAGTGGCATGCGTGAGAGTGAGAAGCTGTGCAAGGTGTAAGGGCTGAGCCTTGTACTCACGCCTGCCACTTCCACGAAACACATCACCAGGCGGCCAAAACGGATTCCCGGGTGCAGTAGATAGTCCCAAGGGAGTCGGAGAGTAGTCGGGCACCTCCTGCCCCATCGCGGCAGCCGTAGTGGCACGCCTGCGAGTGAGAGGCTGTGCACTGTGAGGCACATGTGCTAAAGAAGGCGGTGAGTCTTGTACTCACGCCTGCCACTTCCACGAAACACATCACCACGCGGCTAAAATGGATTCCCGCGTGCACTAGATAGTCCCAGGGGAGTTGGGCAGTAGACGCGCACCTCCTGCCATGTCACGGCAGCCGTAGTGGCACGCCTGCGAGTGAGAGGCTGTGCACTACGAGGCACATGTGCTAAAGAAGGCGGTGAGCCTTGCACTCACGCCTGCCACTTCCACGAAACGCATGACAACGCCACCAAAATGAAATCCCAGGTGCACTAGACCCAGGGGAACCTCGGCAATAGACGCGCAACTCCGGCAAAGCACGGGCAACGGAGTGGCATGCGTGAGAGTGAGAAGCTGTGCAAGGTGTAAGGGCTGAGCCTTGTACTCACGCCTGCCACTTCCACGAAACTCATCACCAGGCGGCCAAAACGGATTCCCGGGTGCAGTAGATAGTCCCAAGGGAGTCGGAGAGTAGTCGGGCACCTCCTGCCCCATCGCGGCAGCCGTAGTGGCACGCCTGCGAGTGAGAGGCTGTGCACTGTGAGGCACATGTGCTAAAGAAGGCGGTGAGTCTTTTAGTCACGCCTGCCACTTCCACGAAACACATCACCACGCGGCTAAAATGGATTCCCGCGTGCACTAGATAGTCCCAGGGGAGTTGGGCAGTAGACGCGCACCTCCTGCCATGTCACGGCAGCCGTAGTGGCACGCCTGCGAGTGAGAGGCTGTGCACTACGAGGCACATGTGCTAAAGAAGGCGGTGAGCCTTGCACTCACGCCTGCCACTTCCACGAAACGCATGACAACGCCACCAAAATGAAATCCTAGGTGCACTAGACCCAGGAAAACCTCGGCAATAGACGCGCAACTCCGGCAAAGCACGGGCGACGGAGTGGCATGCGTGAGAGTGAGAAGCTGTGCAAGGTGTAAGGGCTGAGCCTTGTACTCACGCCTGCCACTTCCACGAAACTCATCACCAGGCGGCCAAAACGGATTCCCGGGTGCAGTAGATAGTCCCAAGGGAGTCGGAGAGTAGTCGGGCACCTCCTGCCAAATCACGGCAGCCGTAGTGGCACGCCTGCGAGTGAGAGGCTGTGCACTGTGAGGCACATGTGCTAAAGAAGGCGGTGAGTCTTGTACTCACGCCTGCTACTTCCACGAAACACATCACCACGCGGCCAAAACGGATTGCCGGGTGCACTAGATAGTCCCAGGGGAGTTGGAGAGTAGGCGCGCACCTCCTGCCAAATCACGGGAGCCGTGGTGGCACGCCTGCCAGTGAGAGGCTGTGCACTGTGAGGCACATGTGCTAAAGAAGGCGGTGAGTCTTCTACTCACGCCTGCCACTTCCACGAAACACATCACCACGCGGCTAAAATGGATTCCCGCGTGCACTAGATACTCCCAGGGGAGTTGGGGGGTAGGCGCGCACCTCCTGCAAGTCACGGCAGCCCTGGTGGCACGCCTCCGAGTGAGAGGCTGTGCACTATGAGGCACATGTGCTAAAGAAGGCGGTGAGCCTTGTACTCACGCCTGCCACTTCCACGAAACGCATGACAACGCCTCCAAAATGAAATCCCAGGTGCACTAGACCCAGGGGAACCTCGGCAATAGATGCGCAACTCCGGGATATGACGGGCGACGGAGTGGCATGCGTGAGAGTGGGAGGCTGTGCAAGAGGAAGGGGTGAGCCTTGTACTCACGCCTGCCACTTCCACGAAACACATCACCACGCGGCTAAAATGGATTCCCGCGTGCACTAGATAGTCCCAGGGGAGTTGGGCAGTAGACGCGCACCTCCTGCCATGTCACGGCAGCCGTAGTGGCACGCCTGCGAGTGAGAGGCTGTGCACTACGAGGCACATGTGCTAAAGAAGGCGGTGAGCCTTGCACTCACGCCTGCCACTTCCACGAAACGCATGACAACGCCACCAAAATGAAATCCCAGGTGCACTAGACCCAGGGGAACCTCGGCAATAGACGCGCAACTCCGGCAAAGCACGGGCGACGGAGTGGCATGCGTGAGAGTGAGAAGCTGTGCAAGGTGTAAGGGCTGAGCCTTGTACTCACGCCTGCCACTTCCACGAAACACATCACCAGGCGGCCAAAACGGATTCCCGGGTGCAGTAGATAGTCCCAAGGGAGTCGGAGAGTAGTCGGGCACCTCCTGCCCCATCGCGGCAGCCGTAGTGGCACGCCTGCGAGTGAGAGGCTGTGCACTGTGAGGCACATGTGCTAAAGAAGGCGGTGAGTCTTGTACTCACGCCTGCCACTTCCACGAAACACATCACCACGCGGCTAAAATGGATTCCCGCGTGCACTAGATAGTCCCAGGGGAGTTGGGCAGTAGACGCGCACCTCCTGCCATGTCACGGCAGCCGTAGTGGCACGCCTGCGAGTGAGAGGCTGTGCACTACGAGGCACATGTGCTAAAGAAGGCGGTGAGCCTTGCACTCACGCCTGCCACTTCCACGAAACGCATGACAACGCCACCAAAATGAAATCCCAGGTGCACTAGACCCAGGGGAACCTCGGCAATAGACGCGCAACTCCGGCAAAGCACGGGCGACGGAGTGGCATGCGTGAGAGTGAGAAGCTGTGCAAGGTGTAAGGGCTGAGCCTTGTACTCACGCCTGCCACTTCCACGAAACACATCACCAGGCGGCCAAAACGGATTCCCGGGTGCAGTAGATAGTCCCAAGGGAGTCGGAGAGTAGTCGGGCACCTCCTGCCCCATCGCGGCAGCCGTAGTGGCACGCCTGCGAGTGAGAGGCTGTGCACTGTGAGGCACATGTGCTAAAGAAGGCGGTGAGTCTTGTACTCACGCCTGCCACTTCCACGAAACACATCACCACGCGGCTAAAATGGATTCCCGCGTGCAGTAGATAGTCCCAGGGGAGTTGGGCAGTAGACGCGCACCTCCTGCCATGTCACGGCAGCCGTAGTGGCACGCCTGCGAGTGAGAGGCTGTGCACTACGAGGCACATGTGCTAAAGAAGGCGGTGAGCCTTGCACTCACGCCTGCCACTTCCACGAAACGCATGACAACGCCACCAAAATGAAATCCCAGGTGCACTAGACCCAGGGGAACCTCGGCAATAGACGCGCAACTCCGGCAAAGCACGGGCGACGGAGTGGCATGCGTGAGAGTGAGAAGCTGTGCAAGGTGTAAGGGCTGAGCCTTGTACTCACGCCTGCCACTTCCACGAAACTCATCACCAGGCGGCCAAAACGGATTCCCGGGTGCAGTAGATAGTCCCAAGGGAGTCGGAGAGTAGTCGGGCACCTCCTGCCCCATCGCGGCAGCCGTAGTGGCACGCCTGCGAGTGAGAGGCTGTGCACTGTGAGGCACATGTGCTAAAGAAGGCGGTGAGCCTTGTACTCACGCCTGCCACTTCCACGAAACACATCACCACGCGGCTAAAATGGATTCCCGCGTGCACTAGATAGTCCCAGGGGAGTTGGGCAGTAGACGCGCACCTCCTGCCATGTCACGGCAGCCGTAGTGGCACGCCTGCGAGTGAGAGGCTGTGCACTACGAGGCACATGTGCTAAAGAAGGCGGTGAGCCTTGCACTCACGCCTGCCACTTCCACGAAACGCATGACAACGCCACCAAAATGAAATCCCAGGTGCACTAGACCCAGGGGAACCTCGGCAATAGACGCGCAACTCCGGCAAAGCACGGGCGACGGAGTGGCATGCGTGAGAGTGAGAAGCTGTGCAAGGTGTAAGGGCTGAGCCTTGTACTCACGCCTGCCACTTCCACGAAACTCATCACCAGGCGGCCAAAACGGATTCCCGGGTGCAGTAGATAGTCCCAAGGGAGTCGGAGAGTAGTCGGGCACCTCCTGCCCCATCGCGGCAGCCGTAGTGGCACGCCTGCGAGTGAGAGGCTGTGCACTGTGAGGCACATGTGCTAAAGAAGGCGGTGAGTCTTGTACTCACGCCTGCCACTTCCACGAAACACATCACCACGCGGCTAAAATGGATTCCCGCGTGCACTAGATAGTCCCAGGGGAGTTGGGCAGTAGACGCGCACCTCCTGCCATGTCACGGCAGCCGTAGTGGCACGCCTGCGAGTGAGAGGCTGTGCACTACGAGGCACATGTGCTAAAGAAGGCGGTGAGCCTTGCACTCACGCCTGCCACTTCCACGAAACGCATGACAACGCCACCAAAATGAAATCCCAGGTGCACTAGACCCAGGGGAACCTCGGCAATAGACGCGCAACTCCGGCAAAGCACGGGCGACGGAGTGGCATGCGTGAGAGTGAGAAGCTGTGCAAGGTGTAAGGGCTGAGCCTTGTACTCACGCCTGCCACTTCCACGAAACTCATCACCAGGCGGCCAAAACGGATTCCCGGGTGCAGTAGATAGTCCCAAGGGAGTCGGAGAGTAGTCGGGCACCTCCTGCCCCATCGCGGCAGCCGTAGTGGCACGCCTGCGAGTGAGAGGCTGTGCACTGTGAGGCACATGTGCTAAAGAAGGCGGTGAGCCTTGTACTCACGCCTGCCACTTCCACGAAACACATCACCACGCGGCTAAAATGGATTCCCGCGTGCACTAGATAGTCCCAGGGGAGTTGGGCAGTAGACGCGCACCTCCTGCCATGTCACGGCAGCCGTAGTGGCACGCCTGCGAGTGGGAGGCTGTGCACTACGAGGCACATGTGCTAAAGAAGGCGGTGAGCCTTGCACTCACGCCTGCCACTTCCACGAAACGCATGACAACGCCACCAAAATGAAATCCCAGGTGCACTAGACCCAGGGGAACCTCGGCAATAGACGCGCAACTCCGGCAAAGCACGGGCGACGGAGTGGCATGCGTGAGAGTGAGAAGCTGTGCAAGGTGTAAGGGCTGAGCCTTGTACTCACGCCTGCCACTTCCACGAAACTCATCACCAGGCGGCCAAAACGGATTCCCGGGTGCAGTAGATAGTCCCAAGGGAGTCGGAGAGTAGTCGGGCACCTCCTGCCCCATCGCGGCAGCCGTAGTGGCACGCCTGCGAGTGAGAGGCTGTGCACTGTGAGGCACATGTGCTAAAGAAGGCGGTGAGTCTTGTACTCACGCCTGCCACTTCCACGAAACACATCACCACGCGGCTAAAATGGATTCCCGCGTGCACTAGATAGTCCCAGGGGAGTTGGGCAGTAGACGCGCACCTCCTGCCATGTCACGGCAGCCGTAGTGGCACGCCTGCGAGTGAGAGGCTGTGCACTACGAGGCACATGTGCTAAAGAAGGCGGTGAGCCTTGCACTCACGCCTGCCACTTCCACGAAACGCATGACAACGCCACCAAAATGAAATCCCAGGTGCACTAGACCCAGGGGAACCTCGGCAATAGACGCGCAACTCCGGCAAAGCACGGGCGACGGAGTGGCATGCGTGAGAGTGAGAAGCTGTGCAAGGTGTAAGGGCTGAGCCTTGTACTCACGCCTGCCACTTCCACGAAACACATCACCAGGCGGCCAAAACGGATTCCCGGGTGCAGTAGATAGTCCCAAGGGAGTCGGAGAGTAGTCGGGCACCTCCTGCCCCATCGCGGCAGCCGTAGTGGCACGCCTGCGAGTGAGAGGCTGTGCACTGTGAGGCACATGTGCTAAAGAAGGCGGTGAGTCTTGTACTCACGCCTGCCACTTCCACGAAACACATCACCACGCGGCTAAAATGGATTCCCGCGTGCAGTAGATAGTCCCAGGGGAGTTGGGCAGTAGACGCGCACCTCCTGCCATGTCAAGGCAGCCGTAGTGGCACGCCTGCGAGTGAGAGGCTGTGCACTACGAGGCACATGTGCTAAAGAAGGCGGTGAGCCTTGCACTCACGCCTGCCACTTCCACGAAACGCATGACAACGCCACCAAAATGAAATCCCAGGTGCACTAGACCCAGGGGAACCTCGGCAATAGACGCGCAACTCCGGCAAAGCACGGGCGACGGAGTGGCATGCGTGAGAGTGAGAAGCTGTGCAAGGTGTAAGGGCTGAGCCTTGTACTCACGCCTGCCACTTCCACGAAACACATCACCAGGCGGCCAAAACGGATTCCCGGGTGCAGTAGATAGTCCCAAGGGAGTCGGAGAGTAGTCGGGCACCTCCTGCCCCATCGCGGCAGCCGTAGTGGCACGCCTGCGAGTGAGAGGCTGTGCACTGTGAGGCACATGTGCTAAAGAAGGCGGTGAGTCTTGTACTCACGCCTGCCACTTCCACGAAACACATCACCACGCGGCTAAAATGGATTCCCGCGTGCACTAGATAGTCCCAGGGGAGTTGGGCAGTAGACGCGCACCTCCTGCCATGTCACGGCAGCCGTAGTGGCACGCCTGCGAGTGAGAGGCTGTGCACTACGAGGCACATGTGCTAAAGAAGGCGGTGAGCCTTGCACTCACGCCTGCCACTTCCACGAAACGCATGACAACGCCACCAAAATGAAATCCCAGGTGCACTAGACCCAGGGGAACCTCGGCAATAGACGCGCAACTCCGGCAAAGCACGGGCGACGGAGTGGCATGCGTGAGAGTGAGAAGCTGTGCAAGGTGTAAGGGCTGAGCCTTGTACTCACGCCTGCCACTTCCACGAAACACATCACCAGGCGGCCAAAACGGATTCCCGGGTGCAGTAGATAGTCCCAAGGGAGTCGGAGAGTAGTCGGGCACCTCCTGCCCCATCGCGGCAGCCGTAGTGGCACGCCTGCGAGTGAGAGGCTGTGCACTGTGAGGCACATGTGCTAAAGAAGGCGGTGAGTCTTGTACTCACGCCTGCCACTTCCACGAAACACATCACCACGCGGCTAAAATGGATTCCCGCGTGCAGTAGATAGTCCCAGGGGAGTTGGGCAGTAGACGCGCACCTCCTGCCATGTCACGGCAGCCGTAGTGGCACGCCTGCGAGTGAGAGGCTGTGCACTACGAGGCACATGTGCTAAAGAAGGCGGTGAGCCTTGCACTCACGCCTGCCACTTCCACGAAACGCATGACAACGCCACCAAAATGAAATCCCAGGTGCACTAGACCCAGGGGAACCTCGGCAATAGACGCGCAACTCCGGCAAAGCACGGGCGACGGAGTGGCATGCGTGAGAGTGAGAAGCTGTGCAAGGTGTAAGGGCTGAGCCTTGTACTCACGCCTGCCACTTCCACGAAACTCATCACCAGGCGGCCAAAACGGATTCCCGGGTGCAGTAGATAGTCCCAAGGGAGTCGGAGAGTAGTCGGGCACCTCCTGCCCCATCGCGGCAGCCGTAGTGGCACGCCTGCGAGTGAGAGGCTGTGCACTGTGAGGCACATGTGCTAAAGAAGGCGGTGAGTCTTGTACTCACGCCTGCCACTTCCACGAAACACATCACCACGCGGCTAAAATGGATTCCCGCGTGCACTAGATAGTCCCAGGGGAGTTGGGCAGTAGACGCGCACCTCCTGCCATGTCACGGCAGCCGTAGTGGCACGCCTGCGAGTGAGAGGCTGTGCACTACGAGGCACATGTGCTAAAGAAGGCGGTGAGCCTTGCACTCACGCCTGCCACTTCCACGAAACGCATGACAACGCCACCAAAATGAAATCCCAGGTGCACTAGACCCAGGGGAACCTCGGCAATAGACGCGCAACTCCGGCAAAGCACGGGCGACGGAGTGGCATGCGTGAGAGTGAGAAGCTGTGCAAGGTGTAAGGGCTGAGCCTTGTACTCACGCCTGCCACTTCCACGAAACACATCACCAGGCGGCCAAAACGGATTCCCGGGTGCAGTAGATAGTCCCAAGGGAGTCGGAGAGTAGTCGGGCACCTCCTGCCCCATCGCGGCAGCCGTAGTGGCACGCCTGCGAGTGAGAGGCTGTGCACTGTGAGGCACATGTGCTAAAGAAGGCGGTGAGTCTTGTACTCACGCCTGCCACTTCCACGAAACACATCACCACGCGGCTAAAATGGATTCCCGCGTGCAGTAGATAGTCCCAGGGGAGTTGGGCAGTAGACGCGCACCTCCTGCCATGTCACGGCAGCCGTAGTGGCACGCCTGCGAGTGAGAGGCTGTGCACTACGAGGCACATGTGCTAAAGAAGGCGGTGAGCCTTGCACTCACGCCTGCCACTTCCACGAAACGCATGACAACGCCACCAAAATGAAATCCCAGGTGCACTAGACCCAGGGGAACCTCGGCAATAGACGCGCAACTCCGGCAAAGCACGGGCGACGGAGTGGCATGCGTGAGAGTGAGAAGCTGTGCAAGGTGTAAGGGCTGAGCCTTGTACTCACGCCTGCCACTTCCACGAAACTCATCACCAGGCGGCCAAAACGGATTCCCGGGTGCAGTAGATAGTTCCAAGGGAGTCGGAGAGTAGTCGGGCACCTCCTGCCCCATCGCGGCAGCCGTAGTGGCACGCCTGCGAGTGAGAGGCTGTGCACTGTGAGGCACATGTGCTAAAGAAGGCGGTGAGTCTTTTAGTCACGCCTGCCACTTCCACGAAACACATCACCACGCGGCTAAAATGGATTCCCGCGTGCACTAGATAGTCCCAGGGGAGTTGGGCAGTAGACGCGCACCTCCTGCCATGTCACGGCAGCCGTAGTGGCACGCCTGCGAGTGAGAGGCTGTGCACTACGAGGCACATGTGCTAAAGAAGGCGGTGAGCCTTGCACTCACGCCTGCCACTTCCACGAAACGCATGACAACGCCACCAAAATGAAATCCTAGGTGCACTAGACCCAGGAAAACCTCGGTAATAGACGCGCAACTCCGGCAAAGCACGGGCGACGGAGTGGCATGCGTGAGAGTGAGAAGCTGTGCAAGGTGTAAGGGCTGAGCCTTGTACTCACGCCTGCCACTTCCACGAAACTCATCACCAGGCGGCCAAAACGGATTCCCGGGTGCAGTAGATAGTCCCAAGGGAGTCGGAGAGTAGTCGGGCACCTCCTGCCAAATCACGGCAGCCGTAGTGGCACGCCTGCGAGTGAGAGGCTGTGCACTGTGAGGCACATGTGCTAAAGAAGGCGGTGAGTCTTGTACTCACGCCTGCTACTTCCACGAAACACATCACCACGCGGCCAAAACGGATTGCCGGGTGCACTAGATAGTCCCAGGGGAGTTGGAGAGTAGGCGCGCACCTCCTGCCAAATCACGGGAGCCGTGGTGGCACGCCTGCCAGTGAGAGGCTGTGCACTGTGAGGCACATGTGCTAAAGAAGGCGGTGAGTCTTCTACTCACGCCTGCCACTTCCACGAAACACATCACCACGCGGCTAAAATGGATTCCCGCGTGCACTAGATACTCCCAGGGGAGTTGGGGGGTAGGCGCGCACCTCCTGCAAGTCACGGCAGCCCTGGTGGCACGCCTCCGAGTGAGAGGCTGTGCACTATGAGGCACATGTGCTAAAGAAGGCGGTGAGCCTTGTACTCACGCCTGCCACTTCCACGAAACGCATGACAACGCCTCCAAAATGAAATCCCAGGTGCACTAGACCCAGGGGAACCTCGGCAATAGATGCGCAACTCCGGGATATGACGGGCGACGGAGTGGCATGCGTGAGAGTGGGAGGCTGTGCAAGAGGAAGGGGTGAGCCTTGTACTCACGCCTGCCACTTCCACGAAACACATCACCACGCGGCTAAAATGGATTCCCGCGTGCACTAGATAGTCCCAGGGGAGTTGGGCAGTAGACGCGCACCTCCTGCCATGTCACGGCAGCCGTAGTGGCACGCCTGCGAGTGAGAGGCTGTGCACTACGAGGCACATGTGCTAAAGAAGGCGGTGAGCCTTGCACTCACGCCTGCCACTTCCACGAAACGCATGACAACGCCACCAAAATGAAATCCCAGGTGCACTAGACCCAGGGGAACCTCGGCAATAGACGCGCAACTCCGGCAAAGCACGGGCGACGGAGTGGCATGCGTGAGAGTGAGAAGCTGTGCAAGGTGTAAGGGCTGAGCCTTGTACTCACGCCTGCCACTTCCACGAAACACATCACCAGGCGGCCAAAACGGATTCCCGGGTGCAGTAGATAGTCCCAAGGGAGTCGGAGAGTAGTCGGGCACCTCCTGCCCCATCGCGGCAGCCGTAGTGGCACGCCTGCGAGTGAGAGGCTGTGCACTGTGAGGCACATGTGCTAAAGAAGGCGGTGAGTCTTGTACTCACGCCTGCCACTTCCACGAAACACATCACCACGCGGCTAAAATGGATTCCCGCGTGCACTAGATAGTCCCAGGGGAGTTGGGCAGTAGACGCGCACCTCCTGCCATGTCACGGCAGCCGTAGTGGCACGCCTGCGAGTGAGAGGCTGTGCACTACGAGGCACATGTGCTAAAGAAGGCGGTGAGCCTTGCACTCACGCCTGCCACTTCCACGAAACGCATGACAACGCCACCAAAATGAAATCCCAGGTGCACTAGACCCAGGGGAACCTCGGCAATAGACGCGCAACTCCGGCAAAGCACGGGCGACGGAGTGGCATGCGTGAGAGTGAGAAGCTGTGCAAGGTGTAAGGGCTGAGCCTTGTACTCACGCCTGCCACTTCCACGAAACACATCACCAGGCGGCCAAAACGGATTCCCGGGTGCAGTAGATAGTCCCAAGGGAGTCGGAGAGTAGTCGGGCACCTCCTGCCCCATCGCGGCAGCCGTAGTGGCACGCCTGCGAGTGAGAGGCTGTGCACTGTGAGGCACATGTGCTAAAGAAGGCGGTGAGTCTTGTACTCACGCCTGCCACTTCCACGAAACACATCACCACGCGGCTAAAATGGATTCCCGCGTGCAGTAGATAGTCCCAGGGGAGTTGGGCAGTAGACGCGCACCTCCTGCCATGTCACGGCAGCCGTAGTGGCACGCCTGCGAGTGAGAGGCTGTGCACTACGAGGCACATGTGCTAAAGAAGGCGGTGAGCCTTGCACTCACGCCTGCCACTTCCACGAAACGCATGACAACGCCACCAAAATGAAATCCCAGGTGCACTAGACCCAGGGGAACCTCGGCAATAGACGCGCAACTCCGGCAAAGCACGGGCGACGGAGTGGCATGCGTGAGAGTGAGAAGCTGTGCAAGGTGTAAGGGCTGAGCCTTGTACTCACGCCTGCCACTTCCACGAAACTCATCACCAGGCGGCCAAAACGGATTCCCGGGTGCAGTAGATAGTCCCAAGGGAGTCGGAGAGTAGTCGGGCACCTCCTGCCCCATCGCGGCAGCCGTAGTGGCACGCCTGCGAGTGAGAGGCTGTGCACTGTGAGGCACATGTGCTAAAGAAGGCGGTGAGCCTTGTACTCACGCCTGCCACTTCCACGAAACACATCACCACGCGGCTAAAATGGATTCCCGCGTGCACTAGATAGTCCCAGGGGAGTTGGGCAGTAGACGCGCACCTCCTGCCATGTCACGGCAGCCGTAGTGGCACGCCTGCGAGTGAGAGGCTGTGCACTACGAGGCACATGTGCTAAAGAAGGCGGTGAGCCTTGCACTCACGCCTGCCACTTCCACGAAACGCATGACAACGCCACCAAAATGAAATCCCAGGTGCACTAGACCCAGGGGAACCTCGGCAATAGACGCGCAACTCCGGCAAAGCACGGGCGACGGAGTGGCATGCGTGAGAGTGAGAAGCTGTGCAAGGTGTAAGGGCTGAGCCTTGTACTCACGCCTGCCACTTCCACGAAACTCATCACCAGGCGGCCAAAACGGATTCCCGGGTGCAGTAGATAGTCCCAAGGGAGTCGGAGAGTAGTCGGGCACCTCCTGCCCCATCGCGGCAGCCGTAGTGGCACGCCTGCGAGTGAGAGGCTGTGCACTGTGAGGCACATGTGCTAAAGAAGGCGGTGAGTCTTGTACTCACGCCTGCCACTTCCACGAAACACATCACCACGCGGCTAAAATGGATTCCCGCGTGCACTAGATAGTCCCAGGGGAGTTGGGCAGTAGACGCGCACCTCCTGCCATGTCACGGCAGCCGTAGTGGCACGCCTGCGAGTGAGAGGCTGTGCACTACGAGGCACATGTGCTAAAGAAGGCGGTGAGCCTTGCACTCACGCCTGCCACTTCCACGAAACGCATGACAACGCCACCAAAATGAAATCCCAGGTGCACTAGACCCAGGGGAACCTCGGCAATAGACGCGCAACTCCGGCAAAGCACGGGCGACGGAGTGGCATGCGTGAGAGTGAGAAGCTGTGCAAGGTGTAAGGGCTGAGCCTTGTACTCACGCCTGCCACTTCCACGAAACACATCACCAGGCGGCCAAAACGGATTCCCGGGTGCAGTAGATAGTCCCAAGGGAGTCGGAGAGTAGTCGGGCACCTCCTGCCCCATCGCGGCAGCCGTAGTGGCACGCCTGCGAGTGAGAGGCTGTGCACTGTGAGGCACATGTGCTAAAGAAGGCGGTGAGTCTTGTACTCACGCCTGCCACTTCCACGAAACACATCACCACGCGGCTAAAATGGATTCCCGCGTGCACTAGATAGTCCCAGGGGAGTTGGGCAGTAGACGCGCACCTCCTGCCATGTCACGGCAGCCGTAGTGGCACGCCTGCGAGTGAGAGGCTGTGCACTACGAGGCACATGTGCTAAAGAAGGCGGTGAGCCTTGCACTCACGCCTGCCACTTCCACGAAACGCATGACAACGCCACCAAAATGAAATCCCAGGTGCACTAGACCCAGGGGAACCTCGGCAATAGACGCGCAACTCCGGCAAAGCACGGGCGACGGAGTGGCATGCGTGAGAGTGAGAAGCTGTGCAAGGTGTAAGGGCTGAGCCTTGTACTCACGCCTGCCACTTCCACGAAACACATCACCAGGCGGCCAAAACGGATTCCCGGGTGCAGTAGATAGTCCCAAGGGAGTCGGAGAGTAGTCGGGCACCTCCTGCCCCATCGCGGCAGCCGTAGTGGCACGCCTGCGAGTGAGAGGCTGTGCACTGTGAGGCACATGTGCTAAAGAAGGCGGTGAGTCTTGTACTCACGCCTGCCACTTCCACGAAACACATCACCACGCGGCTAAAATGGATTCCCGCGTGCAGTAGATAGTCCCAGGGGAGTTGGGCAGTAGACGCGCACCTCCTGCCATGTCACGGCAGCCGTAGTGGCACGCCTGCGAGTGAGAGGCTGTGCACTACGAGGCACATGTGCTAAAGAAGGCGGTGAGCCTTGCACTCACGCCTGCCACTTCCACGAAACGCATGACAACGCCACCAAAATGAAATCCCAGGTGCACTAGACCCAGGGGAACCTCGGCAATAGACGCGCAACTCCGGCAAAGCACGGGCGACGGAGTGGCATGCGTGAGAGTGAGAAGCTGTGCAAGGTGTAAGGGCTGAGCCTTGTACTCACGCCTGCCACTTCCACGAAACTCATCACCAGGCGGCCAAAACGGATTCCCGGGTGCAGTAGATAGTCCCAAGGGAGTCGGAGAGTAGTCGGGCACCTCCTGCCCCATCGCGGCAGCCGTAGTGGCACGCCTGCGAGTGAGAGGCTGTGCACTGTGAGGCACATGTTCTAAAGAAGGCGGTGAGCCTTGTACTCACGCCTGCCACTTCCACGAAACACATCACCACGCGGCTAAAATGGATTCCCGCGTGCACTAGATAGTCCCAGGGGAGTTGGGCAGTAGACGCGCACCTCCTGCCATGTCACGGCAGCCGTAGTGGCACGCCTGCGAGTGAGAGGCTGTGCACTACGAGGCACATGTGCTAAAGAAGGCGGTGAGCCTTGCACTCACGCCTGCCACTTCCACGAAACGCATGACAACGCCACCAAAATGAAATCCCAGGTGCACTAGACCCAGGGGAACCTCGGCAATAGACGCGCAACTCCGGCAAAGCACGGGCGACGGAGTGGCATGCGTGAGAGTGAGAAGCTGTGCAAGGTGTAAGGGCTGAGCCTTGTACTCACGCCTGCCACTTCCACGAAACTCATCACCAGGCGGCCAAAACGGATTCCCGGGTGCAGTAGATAGTCCCAAGGGAGTCGGAGAGTAGTCGGGCACCTCCTGCCCCATCGCGGCAGCCGTAGTGGCACGCCTGCGAGTGAGAGGCTGTGCACTGTGAGGCACATGTGCTAAAGAAGGCGGTGAGTCTTGTACTCACGCCTGCCACTTCCACGAAACACATCACCACGCGGCTAAAATGGATTCCCGCGTGCACTAGATAGTCCCAGGGGAGTTGGGCAGTAGACGCGCACCTCCTGCCATGTCACGGCAGCCGTAGTGGCACGCCTGCGAGTGAGAGGCTGTGCACTACGAGGCACATGTGCTAAAGAAGGCGGTGAGCCTTGCACTCACGCCTGCCACTTCCACGAAACGCATGACAACGCCACCAAAATGAAATCCCAGGTGCACTAGACCCAGGGGAACCTCGGCAATAGACGCGCAACTCCGGCAAAGCACGGGCGACGGAGTGGCATGCGTGAGAGTGAGAAGCTGTGCAAGGTGTAAGGGCTGAGCCTTGTACTCACGCCTGCCACTTCCACGAAACACATCACCAGGCGGCCAAAACGGATTCCCGGGTGCAGTAGATAGTCCCAAGGGAGTCGGAGAGTAGTCGGGCACCTCCTGCCCCATCGCGGCAGCCGTAGTGGCACGCCTGCGAGTGAGAGGCTGTGCACTGTGAGGCACATGTGCTAAAGAAGGCGGTGAGTCTTGTACTCACGCCTGCCACTTCCACGAAACACATCACCACGCGGCTAAAATGGATTCCCGCGTGCACTAGATAGTCCCAGGGGAGTTGGGCAGTAGACGCGCACCTCCTGCCATGTCACGGCAGCCGTAGTGGCACGCCTGCGAGTGAGAGGCTGTGCACTACGAGGCACATGTGCTAAAGAAGGCGGTGAGCCTTGCACTCACGCCTGCCACTTCCACGAAACGCATGACAACGCCACCAAAATGAAATCCCAGGTGCACTAGACCCAGGGGAACCTCGGCAATAGACGCGCAACTCCGGCAAAGCACGGGCGACGGAGTGGCATGCGTGAGAGTGAGAAGCTGTGCAAGGTGTAAGGGCTGAGCCTTGTACTCACGCCTGCCACTTCCACGAAACACATCACCAGGCGGCCAAAACGGATTCCCGGGTGCAGTAGATAGTCCCAAGGGAGTCGGAGAGTAGTCGGGCACCTCCTGCCCCATCGCGGCAGCCGTAGTGGCACGCCTGCGAGTGAGAGGCTGTGCACTGTGAGGCACATGTGCTAAAGAAGGCGGTGAGTCTTGTACTCACGCCTGCCACTTCCACGAAACACATCACCACGCGGCTAAAATGGATTCCCGCGTGCACTAGATAGTCCCAGGGGAGTTGGGCAGTAGACGCGCACCTCCTGCCATGTCACGGCAGCCGTAGTGGCACGCCTGCGAGTGAGAGGCTGTGCACTACGAGGCACATGTGCTAAAGAAGGCGGTGAGCCTTGCACTCACGCCTGCCACTTCCACGAAACGCATGACAACGCCACCAAAATGAAATCCCAGGTGCACTAGACCCAGGGGAACCTCGGCAATAGACGCGCAACTCCGGCAAAGCACGGGCGACGGAGTGGCATGCGTGAGAGTGAGAAGCTGTGCAAGGTGTAAGGGCTGAGCCTTGTACTCACGCCTGCCACTTCCACGAAACACATCACCAGGCGGCCAAAACGGATTCCCGGGTGCAGTAGATAGTCCCAAGGGAGTCGGAGAGTAGTCGGGCACCTCCTGCCCCATCGCGGCAGCCGTAGTGGCACGCCTGCGAGTGAGAGGCTGTGCACTGTGAGGCACATGTGCTAAAGAAGGCGGTGAGTCTTGTACTCACGCCTGCCACTTCCACGAAACACATCACCACGCGGCTAAAATGGATTCCCGCGTGCAGTAGATAGTCCCAGGGGAGTTGGGCAGTAGACGCGCACCTCCTGCCATGTCACGGCAGCCGTAGTGGCACGCCTGCGAGTGAGAGGCTGTGCACTACGAGGCACATGTGCTAAAGAAGGCGGTGAGCCTTGCACTCACGCCTGCCACTTCCACGAAACGCATGACAACGCCACCAAAATGAAATCCCAGGTGCACTAGACCCAGGGGAACCTCGGCAATAGACGCGCAACTCCGGCAAAGCACGGGCGACGGAGTGGCATGCGTGAGAGTGAGAAGCTGTGCAAGGTGTAAGGGCTGAGCCTTGTACTCACGCCTGCCACTTCCACGAAACTCATCACCAGGCGGCCAAAACGGATTCCCGGGTGCAGTAGATAGTCCCAAGGGAGTCGGAGAGTAGTCGGGCACCTCCTGCCCCATCGCGGCAGCCGTAGTGGCACGCCTGCGAGTGAGAGGCTGTGCACTGTGAGGCACATGTGCTAAAGAAGGCGGTGAGTCTTGTACTCACGCCTGCCACTTCCACGAAACACATCACCACGCGGCTAAAATGGATTCCCGCGTGCAGTAGATAGTCCCAGGGGAGTTGGGCAGTAGACGCGCACCTCCTGCCATGTCACGGCAGCCGTAGTGGCACGCCTGCGAGTGAGAGGCTGTGCACTACGAGGCACATGTGCTAAAGAAGGCGGTGAGCCTTGCACTCACGCCTGCCACTTCCACGAAACGCATGACAACGCCACCAAAATGAAATCCCAGGTGCACTAGACCCAGGGGAACCTCGGCAATAGACGCGCAACTCCGGCAAAGCACGGGCGACGGAGTGGCATGCGTGAGAGTGAGAAGCTGTGCAAGGTGTAAGGGCTGAGCCTTGTACTCACGCCTGCCACTTCCACGAAACACATCACCAGGCGGCCAAAACGGATTCCCGGGTGCAGTAGATAGTCCCAAGGGAGTCGGAGAGTAGTCGGGCACCTCCTGCCCCATCGCGGCAGCCGTAGTGGCACGCCTGCGAGTGAGAGGCTGTGCACTGTGAGGCACATGTGCTAAAGAAGGCGGTGAGTCTTGTACTCACGCCTGCCACTTCCACGAAACACATCACCACGCGGCTAAAATGGATTCCCGCGTGCACTAGATAGTCCCAGGGGAGTTGGGCAGTAGACGCGCACCTCCTGCCATGTCACGGCAGCCGTAGTGGCACGCCTGCGAGTGAGAGGCTGTGCACTACGAGGCACATGTGCTAAAGAAGGCGGTGAGCCTTGCACTCACGCCTGCCACTTCCACGAAACGCATGACAACGCCACCAAAATGAAATCCCAGGTGCACTAGACCCAGGGGAACCTCGGCAATAGACGCGCAACTCCGGCAAAGCACGGGCGACGGAGTGGCATGCGTGAGAGTGAGAAGCTGTGCAAGGTGTAAGGGCTGAGCCTTGTACTCACGCCTGCCACTTCCACGAAACACATCACCAGGCGGCCAAAACGGATTCCCGGGTGCAGTAGATAGTCCCAAGGGAGTCGGAGAGTAGTCGGGCACCTCCTGCCCCATCGCGGCAGCCGTAGTGGCACGCCTGCGAGTGAGAGGCTGTGCACTGTGAGGCACATGTGCTAAAGAAGGCGGTGAGTCTTGTACTCACGCCTGCCACTTCCACGAAACACATCACCACGCGGCTAAAATGGATTCCCGCGTGCAGTAGATAGTCCCAGGGGAGTTGGGCAGTAGACGCGCACCTCCTGCCATGTCACGGCAGCCGTAGTGGCACGCCTGCGAGTGAGAGGCTGTGCACTACGAGGCACATGTGCTAAAGAAGGCGGTGAGCCTTGCACTCACGCCTGCCACTTCCACGAAACGCATGACAACGCCACCAAAATGAAATCCCAGGTGCACTAGACCCAGGGGAACCTCGGCAATAGACGCGCAACTCCGGCAAAGCACGGGCGACGGAGTGGCATGCGTGAGAGTGAGAAGCTGTGCAAGGTGTAAGGGCTGAGCCTTGTACTCACGCCTGCCACTTCCACGAAACTCATCACCAGGCGGCCAAAACGGATTCCCGGGTGCAGTAGATAGTCCCAAGGGAGTCGGAGGGTAGTCGGGCACCTCCTGCCCCATCGCGGCAGCCGTAGTGGCACGCCTGCGAGTGAGAGGCTGTGCACTGTGAGGCACATGTGCTAAAGAAGGCGGTGAGCCTTGTACTCACGCCTGCCACTTCCACGAAACACATCACCACGCGGCTAAAATGGATTCCCGCGTGCACTAGATAGTCCCAGGGGAGTTGGGCAGTAGACGCGCACCTCCTGCCATGTCACGGCAGCCGTAGTGGCACGCCTGCGAGTGAGAGGCTGTGCACTACGAGGCACATGTGCTAAAGAAGGCGGTGAGCCTTGCACTCACGCCTGCCACTTCCACGAAACGCATGACAACGCCACCAAAATGAAATCCCAGGTGCACTAGACCCAGGGGAACCTCGGCAATAGACGCGCAACTCCGGCAAAGCACGGGCGACGGAGTGGCATGCGTGAGAGTGAGAAGCTGTGCAAGGTGTAAGGGCTGAGCCTTGTACTCACGCCTGCCACTTCCACGAAACTCATCACCAGGCGGCCAAAACGGATTCCCGGGTGCAGTAGATAGTCCCAAGGGAGTCGGAGAGTAGTCGGGCACCTCCTGCCCCATCGCGGCAGCCGTAGTGGCACGCCTGCGAGTGAGAGGCTGTGCACTGTGAGGCACATGTGCTAAAGAAGGCGGTGAGTCTTGTACTCACGCCTGCCACTTCCACGAAACACATCACCACGCGGCTAAAATGGATTCCCGCGTGCACTAGATAGTCCCAGGGGAGTTGGGCAGTAGACGCGCACCTCCTGCCATGTCACGGCAGCCGTAGTGGCACGCCTGCGAGTGAGAGGCTGTGCACTACGAGGCACATGTGCTAAAGAAGGCGGTGAGCCTTGCACTCACGCCTGCCACTTCCACGAAACGCATGACAACGCCACCAAAATGAAATCCCAGGTGCACTAGACCCAGGGGAACCTCGGCAATAGACGCGCAACTCCGGCAAAGCACGGGCGACGGAGTGGCATGCGTGAGAGTGAGAAGCTGTGCAAGGTGTAAGGGCTGAGCCTTGTACTCACGCCTGCCACTTCCACGAAACACATCACCAGGCGGCCAAAACGGATTCCCGGGTGCAGTAGATAGTCCCAAGGGAGTCGGAGAGTAGTCGGGCACCTCCTGCCCCATCGCGGCAGCCGTAGTGGCACGCCTGCGAGTGAGAGGCTGTGCACTGTGAGGCACATGTGCTAAAGAAGGCGGTGAGTCTTGTACTCACGCCTGCCACTTCCACGAAACACATCACCACGCGGCTAAAATGGATTCCCGCGTGCAGTAGATAGTCCCAGGGGAGTTGGGCAGTAGACGCGCACCTCCTGCCATGTCACGGCAGCCGTAGTGGCACGCCTGCGAGTGAGAGGCTGTGCACTACGAGGCACATGTGCTAAAGAAGGCGGTGAGCCTTGCACTCACGCCTGCCACTTCCACGAAACGCATGACAACGCCACCAAAATGAAATCCCAGGTGCACTAGACCCAGGGGAACCTCGGCAATAGACGCGCAACTCCGGCAAAGCACGGGCGACGGAGTGGCATGCGTGAGAGTGAGAAGCTGTGCAAGGTGTAAGGGCTGAGCCTTGTACTCACGCCTGCCACTTCCACGAAACACATCACCAGGCGGCCAAAACGGATTCCCGGGTGCAGTAGATAGTCCCAAGGGAGTCGGAGAGTAGTCGGGCACCTCCTGCCCCATCGCGGCAGCCGTAGTGGCACGCCTGCGAGTGAGAGGCTGTGCACTGTGAGGCACATGTGCTAAAGAAGGCGGTGAGTCTTGTACTCACGCCTGCCACTTCCACGAAACACATCACCACGCGGCTAAAATGGATTCCCGCGTGCACTAGATAGTCCCAGGGGAGTTGGGCAGTAGACGCGCACCTCCTGCCATGTCACGGCAGCCGTAGTGGCACGCCTGCGAGTGAGAGGCTGTGCACTACGAGGCACATGTGCTAAAGAAGGCGGTGAGCCTTGCACTCACGCCTGCCACTTCCACGAAACGCATGACAACGCCACCAAAATGAAATCCCAGGTGCACTAGACCCAGGGGAACCTCGGCAATAGACGCGCAACTCCGGCAAAGCACGGGCGACGGAGTGGCATGCGTGAGAGTGAGAAGCTGTGCAAGGTGTAAGGGCTGAGCCTTGTACTCACGCCTGCCACTTCCACGAAACACATCACCAGGCGGCCAAAACGGATTCCCGGGTGCAGTAGATAGTCCCAAGGGAGTCGGAGAGTAGTCGGGCACCTCCTGCCCCATCGCGGCAGCCGTAGTGGCACGCCTGCGAGTGAGAGGCTGTGCACTGTGAGGCACATGTGCTAAAGAAGGCGGTGAGTCTTGTACTCACGCCTGCCACTTCCACGAAACACATCACCACGCGGCTAAAATGGATTCCCGCGTGCAGTAGATAGTCCCAGGGGAGTTGGGCAGTAGACGCGCACCTCCTGCCATGTCACGGCAGCCGTAGTGGCACGCCTGCGAGTGAGAGGCTGTGCACTACGAGGCACATGTGCTAAAGAAGGCGGTGAGCCTTGCACTCACGCCTGCCACTTCCACGAAACGCATGACAACGCCACCAAAATGAAATCCCAGGTGCACTAGACCCAGGGGAACCTCGGCAATAGACGCGCAACTCCGGCAAAGCACGGGCGACGGAGTGGCATGCGTGAGAGTGAGAAGCTGTGCAAGGTGTAAGGGCTGAGCCTTGTACTCACGCCTGCCACTTCCACGAAACTCATCACCAGGCGGCCAAAACGGATTCCCGGGTGCAGTAGATAGTCCCAAGGGAGTCGGAGAGTAGTCGGGCACCTCCTGCCCCATCGCGGCAGCCGTAGTGGCACGCCTGCGAGTGAGAGGCTGTGCACTGTGAGGCACATGTGCTAAAGAAGGCGGTGAGCCTTGTACTCACGCCTGCCACTTCCACGAAACACATCACCACGCGGCTAAAATGGATTCCCGCGTGCACTAGATAGTCCCAGGGGAGTTGGGCAGTAGACGCGCACCTCCTGCCATGTCACGGCAGCCGTAGTGGCACGCCTGCGAGTGAGAGGCTGTGCACTACGAGGCACATGTGCTAAAGAAGGCGGTGAGCCTTGCACTCACGCCTGCCACTTCCACGAAACGCATGACAACTTCACCAAAATGAAATCCCAGGTGCACTAGACCCAGGGGAACCTCGGCAATAGACGCGCAACTCCGGCAAAGCACGGGCGACGGAGTGGCATGCGTGAGAGTGAGAAGCTGTGCAAGGTGTAAGGGCTGAGCCTTGTACTCACGCCTGCCACTTCCACGAAACTCATCACCAGGCGGCCAAAACGGATTCCCGGGTGCAGTAGATAGTCCCAAGGGAGTCGGAGAGTAGTCGGGCACCTCCTGCCCCATCGCGGCAGCCGTAGTGGCACGCCTGCGAGTGAGAGGCTGTGCACTGTGAGGCACATGTGCTAAAGAAGGCGGTGAGTCTTGTACTCACGCCTGCCACTTCCACGAAACACATCACCACGCGGCTAAAATGGATTCCCGCGTGCACTAGATAGTCCCAGGGGAGTTGGGCAGTAGACGCGCACCTCCTGCCATGTTACGGCAGCCGTAGTGGCACGCCTGCGAGTGAGAGGCTGTGCACTACGAGGCACATGTGCTAAAGAAGGCGGTGAGCCTTGCACTCACGCCTGCCACTTCCACGAAACGCATGACAACGCCACCAAAATGAAATCCCAGGTGCACTAGACCCAGGGGAACCTCGGCAATAGACGCGCAACTCCGGCAAAGCACGGGCGACGGAGTGGCATGCGTGAGAGTGAGAAGCTGTGCAAGGTGTAAGGGCTGAGCCTTGTACTCACGCCTGCCACTTCCACGAAACACATCACCAGGCGGCCAAAACGGATTCCCGGGTGCAGTAGATAGTCCCAAGGGAGTCGGAGAGTAGTCGGGCACCTCCTGCCCCATCGCGGCAGCCGTAGTGGCACGCCTGCGAGTGAGAGGCTGTGCACTGTGAGGCACATGTGCTAAAGAAGGCGGTGAGTCTTGTACTCACGCCTGCCACTTCCACGAAACACATCACCACGCGGCTAAAATGGATTCCCGCGTGCACTAGATAGTCCCAGGGGAGTTGGGCAGTAGACGCGCACCTCCTGCCATGTCACGGCAGCCGTAGTGGCACGCCTGCGAGTGAGAGGCTGTGCACTACGAGGCACATGTGCTAAAGAAGGCGGTGAGCCTTGCACTCACGCCTGCCACTTCCACGAAACGCATGACAACGCCACCAAAATGAAATCCCAGGTGCACTAGACCCAGGGGAACCTCGGCAATAGACGCGCAACTCCGGCAAAGCACGGGCGACGGAGTGGCATGCGTGAGAGTGAGAAGCTGTGCAAGGTGTAAGGGCTGAGCCTTGTACTCACGCCTGCCACTTCCACGAAACACATCACCAGGCGGCCAAAACGGATTCCCGGGTGCAGTAGATAGTCCCAAGGGAGTCGGAGAGTAGTCGGGCACCTCCTGCCCCATCGCGGCAGCCGTAGTGGCACGCCTGCGAGTGAGAGGCTGTGCACTGTGAGGCACATGTGCTAAAGAAGGCGGTGAGTCTTGTACTCACGCCTGCCACTTCCACGAAACACATCACCACGCGGCTAAAATGGATTCCCGCGTGCACTAGATAGTCCCAGGGGAGTTGGGCAGTAGACGCGCACCTCCTGCCATGTCACGGCAGCCGTAGTGGCACGCCTGCGAGTGAGAGGCTGTGCACTACGAGGCACATGTGCTAAAGAAGGCGGTGAGCCTTGCACTCACGCCTGCCACTTCCACGAAACGCATGACAACGCCACCAAAATGAAATCCCAGGTGCACTAGACCCAGGGGAACCTCGGCAATAGACGCGCAACTCCGGCAAAGCACGGGCGACGGAGTGGCATGCGTGAGAGTGAGAAGCTGTGCAAGGTGTAAGGGCTGAGCCTTGTACTCACGCCTGCCACTTCCACGAAACTCATCACCAGGCGGCCAAAACGGATTCCCGGGTGCAGTAGATAGTCCCAAGGGAGTCGGAGAGTAGTCGGGCACCTCCTGCCCCATCGCGGCAGCCGTAGTGGCACGCCTGCGAGTGAGAGGCTGTGCACTGTGAGGCACATGTGCTAAAGAAGGCGGTGAGCCTTGTACTCACGCCTGCCACTTCCACGAAACACATCACCACGCGGCTAAAATGGATTCCCGCGTGCACTAGATAGTCCCAGGGGAGTTGGGCAGTAGACGCGCACCTCCTGCCATGTCACGGCAGCCGTAGTGGCACGCCTGCGAGTGAGAGGCTGTGCACTACGAGGCACATGTGCTAAAGAAGGCGGTGAGCCTTGCACTCACGCCTGCCACTTCCACGAAACGCATGACAACGCCACCAAAATGAAATCCCAGGTGCACTAGACCCAGGGGAACCTCGGCAATAGACGCGCAACTCCGGCAAAGCACGGGCGACGGAGTGGCATGCGTGAGAGTGAGAAGCTGTGCAAGGTGTAAGGGCTGAGCCTTGTACTCACGCCTGCCACTTCCACGAAACTCATCACCAGGCGGCCAAAACGGATTCCCGGGTGCAGTAGATAGTCCCAAGGGAGTCGGAGAGTAGTCGGGCACCTCCTGCCCCATCGCGGCAGCCGTAGTGGCACGCCTGCGAGTGAGAGGCTGTGCACTGTGAGGCACATGTGCTAAAGAAGGCGGTGAGTCTTGTACTCACGCCTGCCACTTCCACGAAACACATCACCACGCGGCTAAAATGGATTCCCGCGTGCACTAGATAGTCCCAGGGGAGTTGGGCAGTAGACGCGCACCTCCTGCCATGTCACGGCAGCCGTAGTGGCACGCCTGCGAGTGAGAGGCTGTGCACTACGAGGCACATGTGCTAAAGAAGGCGGTGAGCCTTGCACTCACGCCTGCCACTTCCACGAAACGCATGACAACGCCACCAAAATGAAATCCCAGGTGCACTAGACCCAGGGGAACCTCGGCAATAGACGCGCAACTCCGGCAAAGCACGGGCGACGGAGTGGCATGCGTGAGAGTGAGAAGCTGTGCAAGGTGTAAGGGCTGAGCCTTGTACTCACGCCTGCCACTTCCACGAAACACATCACCAGGCGGCCAAAACGGATTCCCGGGTGCAGTAGATAGTCCCAAGGGAGTCGGAGAGTAGTCGGGCACCTCCTGCCCCATCGCGGCAGCCGTAGTGGCACGCCTGCGAGTGAGAGGCTGTGCACTGTGAGGCACATGTGCTAAAGAAGGCGGTGAGTCTTGTACTCACGCCTGCCACTTCCACGAAACACATCACCACGCGGCTAAAATGGATTCCCGCGTGCAGTAGATAGTCCCAGGGGAGTTGGGCAGTAGACGCGCACCTCCTGCCATGTCACGGCAGCCGTAGTGGCACGCCTGCGAGTGAGAGGCTGTGCACTACGAGGCACATGTGCTAAAGAAGGCGGTGAGCCTTGCACTCACGCCTGCCACTTCCACGAAACGCATGACAACGCCACCAAAATGAAATCCCAGGTGCACTAGACCCAGGGGAACCTCGGCAATAGACGCGCAACTCCGGCAAAGCACGGGCGACGGAGTGGCATGCGTGAGAGTGAGAAGCTGTGCAAGGTGTAAGGGCTGAGCCTTGTACTCACGCCTGCCACTTCCACGAAACTCATCACCAGGCGGCCAAAACGGATTCCCGGGTGCAGTAGATAGTCCCAAGGGAGTCGGAGAGTAGTCGGGCACCTCCTGCCCCATCGCGGCAGCCGTAGTGGCACGCCTGCGAGTGAGAGGCTGTGCACTGTGAGGCACATGTGCTAAAGAAGGCGGTGAGTCTTGTACTCACGCCTGCCACTTCCACGAAACACATCACCACGCGGCTAAAATGGATTCCCGCGTGCACTAGATAGTCCCAGGGGAGTTGGGCAGTAGACGCGCACCTCCTGCCATGTCACGGCAGCCGTAGTGGCACGCCTGCGAGTGAGAGGCTGTGCACTACGAGGCACATGTGCTAAAGAAGGCGGTGAGCCTTGCACTCACGCCTGCCACTTCCACGAAACGCATGACAACGCCACCAAAATGAAATCCCAGGTGCACTAGACCCAGGGGAACCTCGGCAATAGACGCGCAACTCCGGCAAAGCACGGGCGACGGAGTGGCATGCGTGAGAGTGAGAAGCTGTGCAAGGTGTAAGGGCTGAGCCTTGTACTCACGCCTGCCACTTCCACGAAACACATCACCAGGCGGCCAAAACGGATTCCCGGGTGCAGTAGATAGTCCCAAGGGAGTCGGAGAGTAGTCGGGCACCTCCTGCCCCATCGCGGCAGCCGTAGTGGCACGCCTGCGAGTGAGAGGCTGTGCACTGTGAGGCACATGTGCTAAAGAAGGCGGTGAGTCTTGTACTCACGCCTGCCACTTCCACGAAACACATCACCACGCGGCTAAAATGGATTCCCGCGTGCACTAGATAGTCCCAGGGGAGTTGGGCAGTAGACGCGCACCTCCTGCCATGTCACGGCAGCCGTAGTGGCACGCCTGCGAGTGAGAGGCTGTGCACTACGAGGCACATGTGCTAAAGAAGGCGGTGAGCCTTGCACTCACGCCTGCCACTTCCACGAAACGCATGACAACGCCACCAAAATGAAATCCCAGGTGCACTAGACCCAGGGGAACCTCGGCAATAGACGCGCAACTCCGGCAAAGCACGGGCGACGGAGTGGCATGCGTGAGAGTGAGAAGCTGTGCAAGGTGTAAGGGCTGAGCCTTGTACTCACGCCTGCCACTTCCACGAAACTCATCACCAGGCGGCCAAAACGGATTCCCGGGTGCAGTAGATAGTCCCAAGGGAGTCGGAGAGTAGTCGGGCACCTCCTGCCCCATCGCGGCAGCCGTAGTGGCACGCCTGCGAGTGAGAGGCTGTGCACTGTGAGGCACATGTGCTAAAGAAGGCGGTGAGTCTTTTAGTCACGCCTGCCACTTCCACGAAACACATCACCACGCGGCTAAAATGGATTCCCGCGTGCACTAGATAGTCCCAGGGGAGTTGGGCAGTAGACGCGCACCTCCTGCCATGTCACGGCAGCCGTAGTGGCACGCCTGCGAGTGAGAGGCTGTGCACTACGAGGCACATGTGCTAAAGAAGGCGGTGAGCCTTGCACTCACGCCTGCCACTTCCACGAAACGCATGACAACGCCACCAAAATGAAATCCTAGGTGCACTAGACCCAGGAAAACCTCGGCAATAGACGCGCAACTCCGGCAAAGCACGGGCGACGGAGTGGCATGCGTGAGAGTGAGAAGCTGTGCAAGGTGTAAGGGCTGAGCCTTGTACTCACGCCTGCCACTTCCACGAAACTCATCACCAGGCGGCCAAAACGGATTCCCGGGTGCAGTAGATAGTCCCAAGGGAGTCGGAGAGTAGTCGGGCACCTCCTGCCAAATCACGGCAGCCGTAGTGGCACGCCTGCGAGTGAGAGGCTGTGCACTGTGAGGCACATGTGCTAAAGAAGGCGGTGAGTCTTGTACTCACGCCTGCTACTTCCACGAAACACATCACCACGCGGCCAAAACGGATTGCCGGGTGCACTAGATAGTCCCAGGGGAGTTGGAGAGTAGGCGCGCACCTCCTGCCAAATCACGGGAGCCGTGGTGGCACGCCTGCCAGTGAGAGGCTGTGCACTGTGAGGCACATGTGCTAAAGAAGGCGGTGAGTCTTCTACTCACGCCTGCCACTTCCACGAAACACATCACCACGCGGCTAAAATGGATTCCCGCGTGCACTAGATACTCCCAGGGGAGTTGGGGGGTAGGCGCGCACCTCCTGCAAGTCACGGCAGCCCTGGTGGCACGCCTCCGAGTGAGAGGCTGTGCACTATGAGGCACATGTGCTAAAGAAGGCGGTGAGCCTTGTACTCACGCCTGCCACTTCCACGAAACGCATGACAACGCCTCCAAAATGAAATCCCAGGTGCACTAGACCCAGGGGAACCTCGGCAATAGATGCGCAACTCCGGGATATGACGGGCGACGGAGTGGCATGCGTGAGAGTGGGAGGCTGTGCAAGAGGAAGGGGTGAGCCTTGTACTCACGCCTGCCACTTCCACGAAACACATCACCACGCGGCTAAAATGGATTCCCGCGTGCACTAGATAGTCCCAGGGGAGTTGGGCAGTAGACGCGCACCTCCTGCCATGTCACGGCAGCCGTAGTGGCACGCCTGCGAGTGAGAGGCTGTGCACTACGAGGCACATGTGCTAAAGAAGGCGGTGAGCCTTGCACTCACGCCTGCCACTTCCACGAAACGCATGACAACGCCACCAAAATGAAATCCCAGGTGCACTAGACCCAGGGGAACCTCGGCAATAGACGCGCAACTCCGGCAAAGCACGGGCGACGGAGTGGCATGCGTGAGAGTGAGAAGCTGTGCAAGGTGTAAGGGCTGAGCCTTGTACTCACGCCTGCCACTTCCACGAAACACATCACCAGGCGGCCAAAACGGATTCCCGGGTGCAGTAGATAGTCCCAAGGGAGTCGGAGAGTAGTCGGGCACCTCCTGCCCCATCGCGGCAGCCGTAGTGGCACGCCTGCGAGTGAGAGGCTGTGCACTGTGAGGCACATGTGCTAAAGAAGGCGGTGAGTCTTGTACTCACGCCTGCCACTTCCACGAAACACATCACCACGCGGCTAAAATGGATTCCCGCGTGCACTAGATAGTCCCAGGGGAGTTGGGCAGTAGACGCGCACCTCCTGCCATGTCACGGCAGCCGTAGTGGCACGCCTGCGAGTGAGAGGCTGTGCACTACGAGGCACATGTGCTAAAGAAGGCGGTGAGCCTTGCACTCACGCCTGCCACTTCCACGAAACGCATGACAACGCCACCAAAATGAAATCCCAGGTGCACTAGACCCAGGGGAACCTCGGCAATAGACGCGCAACTCCGGCAAAGCACGGGCGACGGAGTGGCATGCGTGAGAGTGAGAAGCTGTGCAAGGTGTAAGGGCTGAGCCTTGTACTCACGCCTGCCACTTCCACGAAACACATCACCAGGCGGCCAAAACGGATTCCCGGGTGCAGTAGATAGTCCCAAGGGAGTCGGAGAGTAGTCGGGCACCTCCTGCCCCATCGCGGCAGCCGTAGTGGCACGCCTGCGAGTGAGAGGCTGTGCACTGTGAGGCACATGTGCTAAAGAAGGCGGTGAGTCTTGTACTCACGCCTGCCACTTCCACGAAACACATCACCACGCGGCTAAAATGGATTCCCGCGTGCACTAGATAGTCCCAGGGGAGTTGGGCAGTAGACGCGCACCTCCTGCCATGTCACGGCAGCCGTAGTGGCACGCCTGCGAGTGAGAGGCTGTGCACTACGAGGCACATGTGCTAAAGAAGGCGGTGAGCCTTGCACTCACGCCTGCCACTTCCACGAAACGCATGACAACGCCACCAAAATGAAATCCCAGGTGCACTAGACCCAGGGGAACCTCGGCAATAGACGCGCAACTCCGGCAAAGCACGGGCGACGGAGTGGCATGCGTGAGAGTGAGAAGCTGTGCAAGGTGTAAGGGCTGAGCCTTGTACTCACGCCTGCCACTTCCACGAAACACATCACCAGGCGGCCAAAACGGATTCCCGGGTGCAGTAGATAGTCCCAAGGGAGTCGGAGAGTAGTCGGGCACCTCCTGCCCCATCGCGGCAGCCGTAGTGGCACGCCTGCGAGTGAGAGGCTGTGCACTGTGAGGCACATGTGCTAAAGAAGGCGGTGAGTCTTGTACTCACGCCTGCCACTTCCACGAAACACATCACCACGCGGCTAAAATGGATTCCCGCGTGCAGTAGATAGTCCCAGGGGAGTTGGGCAGTAGACGCGCACCTCCTGCCATGTCACGGCAGCCGTAGTGGCACGCCTGCGAGTGAGAGGCTGTGCACTACGAGGCACATGTGCTAAAGAAGGCGGTGAGCCTTGCACTCACGCCTGCCACTTCCACGAAACGCATGACAACGCCACCAAAATGAAATCCCAGGTGCACTAGACCCAGGGGAACCTCGGCAATAGACGCGCAACTCCGGCAAAGCACGGGCGACGGAGTGGCATGCGTGAGAGTGAGAAGCTGTGCAAGGTGTAAGGGCTGAGCCTTGTACTCACGCCTGCCACTTCCACGAAACTCATCACCAGGCGGCCAAAACGGATTCCCGGGTGCAGTAGATAGTCCCAAGGGAGTCGGAGAGTAGTCGGGCACCTCCTGCCCCATCGCGGCAGCCGTAGTGGCACGCCTGCGAGTGAGAGGCTGTGCACTGTGAGGCACATGTGCTAAAGAAGGCGGTGAGCCTTGTACTCACGCCTGCCACTTCCACGAAACACATCACCACGCGGCTAAAATGGATTCCCGCGTGCACTAGATAGTCCCAGGGGAGTTGGGCAGTAGACGCGCACCTCCTGCCATGTCACGGCAGCCGTAGTGGCACGCCTGCGAGTGAGAGGCTGTGCACTACGAGGCACATGTGCTAAAGAAGGCGGTGAGCCTTGCACTCACGCCTGCCACTTCCACGAAACGCATGACAACGCCACCAAAATGAAATCCCAGGTGCACTAGACCCAGGGGAACCTCGGCAATAGACGCGCAACTCCGGCAAAGCACGGGCGACGGAGTGGCATGCGTGAGAGTGAGAAGCTGTGCAAGGTGTAAGGGCTGAGCCTTGTACTCACGCCTGCCACTTCCACGAAACTCATCACCAGGCGGCCAAAACGGATTCCCGGGTGCAGTAGATAGTCCCAAGGGAGTCGGAGAGTAGTCGGGCACCTCCTGCCCCATCGCGGCAGCCGTAGTGGCACGCCTGCGAGTGAGAGGCTGTGCACTGTGAGGCACATGTGCTAAAGAAGGCGGTGAGTCTTGTACTCACGCCTGCCACTTCCACGAAACACATCACCACGCGGCTAAAATGGATTCCCGCGTGCACTAGATAGTCCCAGGGGAGTTGGGCAGTAGACGCGCACCTCCTGCCATGTCACGGCAGCCGTAGTGGCACGCCTGCGAGTGAGAGGCTGTGCACTACGAGGCACATGTGCTAAAGAAGGCGGTGAGCCTTGCACTCACGCCTGCCACTTCCACGAAACGCATGACAACGCCACCAAAATGAAATCCCAGGTGCACTAGACCCAGGGGAACCTCGGCAATAGACGCGCAACTCCGGCAAAGCACGGGCGACGGAGTGGCATGCGTGAGAGTGAGAAGCTGTGCAAGGTGTAAGGGCTGAGCCTTGTACTCACGCCTGCCACTTCCACGAAACACATCACCAGGCGGCCAAAACGGATTCCCGGGTGCAGTAGATAGTCCCAAGGGAGTCGGAGAGTAGTCGGGCACCTCCTGCCCCATCGCGGCAGCCGTAGTGGCACGCCTGCGAGTGAGAGGCTGTGCACTGTGAGGCACATGTGCTAAAGAAGGCGGTGAGTCTTGTACTCACGCCTGCCACTTCCACGAAACACATCACCACGCGGCTAAAATGGATTCCCGCGTGCAGTAGATAGTCCCAGGGGAGTTGGGCAGTAGACGCGCACCTCCTGCCATGTCACGGCAGCCGTAGTGGCACGCCTGCGAGTGAGAGGCTGTGCACTACGAGGCACATGTGCTAAAGAAGGCGGTGAGCCTTGCACTCACGCCTGCCACTTCCACGAAACGCATGACAACGCCACCAAAATGAAATCCCAGGTGCACTAGACCCAGGGGAACCTCGGCAATAGACGCGCAACTCCGGCAAAGCACGGGCGACGGAGTGGCATGCGTGAGAGTGAGAAGCTGTGCAAGGTGTAAGGGCTGAGCCTTGTACTCACGCCTGCCACTTCCACGAAACACATCACCAGGCGGCCAAAACGGATTCCCGGGTGCAGTAGATAGTCCCAAGGGAGTCGGAGAGTAGTCGGGCACCTCCTGCCCCATCGCGGCAGCCGTAGTGGCACGCCTGCGAGTGAGAGGCTGTGCACTGTGAGGCACATGTGCTAAAGAAGGCGGTGAGTCTTGTACTCACGCCTGCCACTTCCACGAAACACATCACCACGCGGCTAAAATGGATTCCCGCGTGCAGTAGATAGTCCCAGGGGAGTTGGGCAGTAGACGCGCACCTCCTGCCATGTCACGGCAGCCGTAGTGGCACGCCTGCGAGTGAGAGGCTGTGCACTACGAGGCACATGTGCTAAAGAAGGCGGTGAGCCTTGCACTCACGCCTGCCACTTCCACGAAACGCATGACAACGCCACCAAAATGAAATCCCAGGTGCACTAGACCCAGGGGAACCTCGGCAATAGACGCGCAACTCCGGCAAAGCACGGGCGACGGAGTGGCATGCGTGAGAGTGAGAAGCTGTGCAAGGTGTAAGGGCTGAGCCTTGTACTCACGCCTGCCACTTCCACGAAACTCATCACCAGGCGGCCAAAACGGATTCCCGGGTGCAGTAGATAGTCCCAAGGGAGTCGGAGAGTAGTCGGGCACCTCCTGCCCCATCGCGGCAGCCGTAGTGGCACGCCTGCGAGTGAGAGGCTGTGCACTGTGAGGCACATGTGCTAAAGAAGGCGGTTAGCCTTGTACTCACGCCTGCCACTTCCACGAAACACATCACCACGCGGCTAAAATGGATTCCCGCGTGCACTAGATAGTCCCAGGGGAGTTGGGCAGTAGACGCGCACCTCCTGCCATGTCACGGCAGCCGTAGTGGCACGCCTGCGAGTGAGAGGCTGTGCACTACGAGGCACATGTGCTAAAGAAGGCGGTGAGCCTTGCACTCACGCCTGCCACTTCCACGAAACGCATGACAACGCCACCAAAATGAAATCCCAGGTGCACTAGACCCAGGGGAACCTCGGCAATAGACGCGCAACTCCGGCAAAGCACGGGCGACGGAGTGGCATGCGTGAGAGTGAGAAGCTGTGCAAGGTGTAAGGGCTGAGCCTTGTACTCACGCCTGCCACTTCCACGAAACTCATCACCAGGCGGCCAAAACGGATTCCCGGGTGCAGTAGATAGTCCCAAGGGAGTCGGAGAGTAGTCGGGCACCTCCTGCCCCATCGCGGCAGCCGTAGTGGCACGCCTGCGAGTGAGAGGCTGTGCACTGTGAGGCACATGTGCTAAAGAAGGCGGTGAGTCTTGTACTCACGCCTGCCACTTCCACGAAACACATCACCACGCGGCTAAAATGGATTCCCGCGTGCACTAGATAGTCCCAGGGGAGTTGGGCAGTAGACGCGCACCTCCTGCCATGTCACGGCAGCCGTAGTGGCACGCCTGCGAGTGAGAGGCTGTGCACTACGAGGCACATGTGCTAAAGAAGGCGGTGAGCCTTGCACTCACGCCTGCCACTTCCACGAAACGCATGACAACGCCACCAAAATGAAATCCCAGGTGCACTAGACCCAGGGGAACCTCGGCAATAGACGCGCAACTCCGGCAAAGCACGGGCGACGGAGTGGCATGCGTGAGAGTGAGAAGCTGTGCAAGGTGTAAGGGCTGAGCCTTGTACTCACGCCTGCCACTTCCACGAAACACATCACCAGGCGGCCAAAACGGATTCCCGGGTGCAGTAGATAGTCCCAAGGGAGTCGGAGAGTAGTCGGGCACCTCCTGCCCCATCGCGGCAGCCGTAGTGGCACGCCTGCGAGTGAGAGGCTGTGCACTGTGAGGCACATGTGCTAAAGAAGGCGGTGAGTCTTGTACTCACGCCTGCCACTTCCACGAAACACATCACCACGCGGCTAAAATGGATTCCCGCGTGCAGTAGATAGTCCCAGGGGAGTTGGGCAGTAGACGCGCACCTCCTGCCATGTCACGGCAGCCGTAGTGGCACGCCTGCGAGTGAGAGGCTGTGCACTACGAGGCACATGTGCTAAAGAAGGCGGTGAGCCTTGCACTCACGCCTGCCACTTCCACGAAACGCATGACAACGCCACCAAAATGAAATCCCAGGTGCACTAGACCCAGGGGAACCTCGGCAATAGACGCGCAACTCCGGCAAAGCACGGGCGACGGAGTGGCATGCGTGAGAGTGAGAAGCTGTGCAAGGTGTAAGGGCTGAGCCTTGTACTCACGCCTGCCACTTCCACGAAACACATCACCAGGCGGCCAAAACGGATTCCCGGGTGCAGTAGATAGTCCCAAGGGAGTCGGAGAGTAGTCGGGCACCTCCTGCCCCATCGCGGCAGCCGTAGTGGCACGCCTGCGAGTGAGAGGCTGTGCACTGTGAGGCACATGTGCTAAAGAAGGCGGTGAGTCTTGTACTCACGCCTGCCACTTCCACGAAACACATCACCACGCGGCTAAAATGGATTCCCGCGTGCACTAGATAGTCCCAGGGGAGTTGGGCAGTAGACGCGCACCTCCTGCCATGTCACGGCAGCCGTAGTGGCACGCCTGCGAGTGAGAGGCTGTGCACTACGAGGCACATGTGCTAAAGAAGGCGGTGAGCCTTGCACTCACGCCTGCCACTTCCACGAAACGCATGACAACGCCACCAAAATGAAATCCCAGGTGCACTAGACCCAGGGGAACCTCGGCAATAGACGCGCAACTCCGGCAAAGCACGGGCGACGGAGTGGCATGCGTGAGAGTGAGAAGCTGTGCAAGGTGTAAGGGCTGAGCCTTGTACTCACGCCTGCCACTTCCACGAAACACATCACCAGGCGGCCAAAACGGATTCCCGGGTGCAGTAGATAGTCCCAAGGGAGTCGGAGAGTAGTCGGGCACCTCCTGCCCCATCGCGGCAGCCGTAGTGGCACGCCTGCGAGTGAGAGGCTGTGCACTGTGAGGCACATGTGCTAAAGAAGGCGGTGAGTCTTGTACTCACGCCTGCCACTTCCACGAAACACATCACCACGCGGCTAAAATGGATTCCCGCGTGCAGTAGATAGTCCCAGGGGAGTTGGGCAGTAGACGCGCACCTCCTGCCATGTCACGGCAGCCGTAGTGGCACGCCTGCGAGTGAGAGGCTGTGCACTACGAGGCACATGTGCTAAAGAAGGCGGTGAGCCTTGCACTCACGCCTGCCACTTCCACGAAACGCATGACAACGCCACCAAAATGAAATCCCAGGTGCACTAGACCCAGGGGAACCTCGGCAATAGACGCGCAACTCCGGCAAAGCACGGGCGACGGAGTGGCATGCGTGAGAGTGAGAAGCTGTGCAAGGTGTAAGGGCTGAGCCTTGTACTCACGCCTGCCACTTCCACGAAACTCATCACCAGGCGGCCAAAACGGATTCCCGGGTGCAGTAGATAGTCCCAAGGGAGTCGGAGAGTAGTCGGGCACCTCCTGCCCCATCGCGGCAGCCGTAGTGGCACGCCTGCGAGTGAGAGGCTGTGCACTGTGAGGCACATGTGCTAAAGAAGGCGGTGAGTCTTGTACTCACGCCTGCCACTTCCACGAAACACATCACCACGCGGCTAAAATGGATTCCCGCGTGCACTAGATAGTCCCAGGGGAGTTGGGCAGTAGACGCGCACCTCCTGCCATGTCACGGCAGCCGTAGTGGCACGCCTGCGAGTGAGAGGCTGTGCACTACGAGGCACATGTGCTAAAGAAGGCGGTGAGCCTTGCACTCACGCCTGCCACTTCCACGAAACGCATGACAACGCCACCAAAATGAAATCCCAGGTGCACTAGACCCAGGGGAACCTCGGCAATAGACGCGCAACTCCGGCAAAGCACGGGCGACGGAGTGGCATGCGTGAGAGTGAGAAGTTGTGCAAGGTGTAAGGGCTGAGCCTTGTACTCACGCCTGCCACTTCCACGAAACTCTTCACCAGGCGGCCAAAACGGATTCCCGGGTGCAGTAGATAGTCCTCAAGGGAGTCGGAGAGTAGTCGGGCACCTCCTGCCCCATCGCGGCAGCCGTAGTGGCACGCCTGCGAGTGAGAGGCTGTGCACTGTGAGGCACATGTGCTAAAGAAGGCGGTGAGTCTTGTACTCACGCCTGCCACTTCCACGAAACACATCACCACGCGGCTAAAATGGATTCCCGCGTGCACTAGATAGTCCCAGGGGAGTTGGGCAGTAGACGCGCACCTCCTGCCATGTCACGGCAGCCGTAGTGGCACGCCTGCGAGTGAGAGGCTGTGCACTACGAGGCACATGTGCTAAAGAAGGCGGTGAGCCTTGCACTCACGCCTGCCACTTCCACGAAACGCATGACAACGCCACCAAAATGAAATCCCAGGTGCACTAGACCCAGGGGAACCTCGGCAATAGACGCGCAACTCCGGCAAAGCACGGGCGACGGAGTGGCATGCGTGAGAGTGAGAAGCTGTGCAAGGTGTAAGGGCTGAGCCTTGTACTCACGCCTGCCACTTCCACGAAACACATCACCAGGCGGCCAAAACGGATTCCCGGGTGCAGTAGATAGTCCCAAGGGAGTCGGAGAGTAGTCGGGCACCTCCTGCCCCATCGCGGCAGCCGTAGTGGCACGCCTGCGAGTGAGAGGCTGTGCACTGTGAGGCACATGTGCTAAAGAAGGCGGTGAGTCTTGTACTCACGCCTGCCACTTCCACGAAACACATCACCACGCGGCTAAAATGGATTCCCGCGTGCAGTAGATAGTCCCAGGGGAGTTGGGCAGTAGACGCGCACCTCCTGCCATGTCACGGCAGCCGTAGTGGCACGCCTGCGAGTGAGAGGCTGTGCACTACGAGGCACATGTGCTAAAGAAGGCGGTGAGCCTTGCACTCACGCCTGCCACTTCCACGAAACGCATGACAACGCCACCAAAATGAAATCCCAGGTGCACTAGACCCAGGGGAACCTCGGCAATAGACGCGCAACTCCGGCAAAGCACGGGCGACGGAGTGGCATGCGTGAGAGTGAGAAGCTGTGCAAGGTGTAAGGGCTGAGCCTTGTACTCACGCCTGCCACTTCCACGAAACACATCACCAGGCGGCCAAAACGGATTCCCGGGTGCAGTAGATAGTCCCAAGGGAGTCGGAGAGTAGTCGGGCACCTCCTGCCCCATCGCGGCAGCCGTAGTGGCACGCCTGCGAGTGAGAGGCTGTGCACTGTGAGGCACATGTGCTAAAGAAGGCGGTGAGTCTTGTACTCACGCCTGCCACTTCCACGAAACACATCACCACGCGGCTAAAATGGATTCCCGCGTGCACTAGATAGTCCCAGGGGAGTTGGGCAGTAGACGCGCACCTCCTGCCATGTCACGGCAGCCGTAGTGGCACGCCTGCGAGTGAGAGGCTGTGCACTACGAGGCACATGTGCTAAAGAAGGCGGTGAGCCTTGCACTCACGCCTGCCACTTCCACGAAACGCATGACAACGCCACCAAAATGAAATCCCAGGTGCACTAGACCCAGGGGAACCTCGGCAATAGACGCGCAACTCCGGCAAAGCACGGGCGACGGAGTGGCATGCGTGAGAGTGAGAAGCTGTGCAAGGTGTAAGGGCTGAGCCTTGTACTCACGCCTGCCACTTCCACGAAACACATCACCAGGCGGCCAAAACGGATTCCCGGGTGCAGTAGATAGTCCCAAGGGAGTCGGAGAGTAGTCGGGCACCTCCTGCCCCATCGCGGCAGCCGTAGTGGCACGCCTGCGAGTGAGAGGCTGTGCACTGTGAGGCACATGTGCTAAAGAAGGCGGTGAGTCTTGTACTCACGCCTGCCACTTCCACGAAACACATCACCACGCGGCTAAAATGGATTCCCGCGTGCAGTAGATAGTCCCAGGGGAGTTGGGCAGTAGACGCGCACCTCCTGCCATGTCACGGCAGCCGTAGTGGCACGCCTGCGAGTGAGAGGCTGTGCACTACGAGGCACATGTGCTAAAGAAGGCGGTGAGCCTTGCACTCACGCCTGCCACTTCCACGAAACGCATGACAACGCCACCAAAATGAAATCCCAGGTGCACTAGACCCAGGGGAACCTCGGCAATAGACGCGCAACTCCGGCAAAGCACGGGCGACGGAGTGGCATGCGTGAGAGTGAGAAGCTGTGCAAGGTGTAAGGGCTGAGCCTTGTACTCACGCCTGCCACTTCCACGAAACTCATCACCAGGCGGCCAAAACGGATTCCCGGGTGCAGTAGATAGTCCCAAGGGAGTCGGAGAGTAGTCGGGCACCTCCTGCCCCATCGCGGCAGCCGTAGTGGCACGCCTGCGAGTGAGAGGCTGTGCACTGTGAGGCACATGTGCTAAAGAAGGCGGTGAGCCTTGTACTCACGCCTGCCACTTCCACGAAACACATCACCACGCGGCTAAAATGGATTCCCGCGTGCACTAGATAGTCCCAGGGGAGTTGGGCAGTAGACGCGCACCTCCTGCCATGTCACGGCAGCCGTAGTGGCACGCCTGCGAGTGAGAGGCTGTGCACTACGAGGCACATGTGCTAAAGAAGGCGGTGAGCCTTGCACTCACGCCTGCCACTTCCACGAAACGCATGACAACGCCACCAAAATGAAATCCCAGGTGCACTAGACCCAGGGGAACCTCGGCAATAGACGCGCAACTCCGGCAAAGCACGGGCGACGGAGTGGCATGCGTGAGAGTGAGAAGCTGTGCAAGGTGTAAGGGCTGAGCCTTGTACTCACGCCTGCCACTTCCACGAAACTCATCACCAGGCGGCCAAAACGGATTCCCGGGTGCAGTAGATAGTCCCAAGGGAGTCGGAGAGTAGTCGGGCACCTCCTGCCCCATCGCGGCAGCCGTAGTGGCACGCCTGCGAGTGAGAGGCTGTGCACTGTGAGGCACATGTGCTAAAGAAGGCGGTGAGTCTTGTACTCACGCCTGCCACTTCCACGAAACACATCACCACGCGGCTAAAATGGATTCCCGCGTGCAGTAGATAGTCCCAGGGGAGTTGGGCAGTAGACGCGCACCTCCTGCCATGTCACGGCAGCCGTAGTGGCACGCCTGCGAGTGAGAGGCTGTGCACTACGAGGCACATGTGCTAAAGAAGGCGGTGAGCCTTGCACTCACGCCTGCCACTTCCACGAAACGCATGACAACGCCACCAAAATGAAATCCCAGGTGCACTAGACCCAGGGGAACCTCGGCAATAGACGCGCAACTCCGGCAAAGCACGGGCGACGGAGTGGCATGCGTGAGAGTGAGAAGCTGTGCAAGGTGTAAGGGCTGAGCCTTGTACTCACGCCTGCCACTTCCACGAAACTCATCACCAGGCGGCCAAAACGGATTCCCGGGTGCAGTAGATAGTCCCAAGGGAGTCGGAGAGTAGTCGGGCACCTCCTGCCCCATCGCGGCAGCCGTAGTGGCACGCCTGCGAGTGAGAGGCTGTGCACTGTGAGGCACATGTGCTAAAGAAGGCGGTGAGCCTTGTACTCACGCCTGCCACTTCCACGAAACACATCACCACGCGGCTAAAATGGATTCCCGCGTGCACTAGATAGTCCCAGGGGAGTTGGGCAGTAGACGCGCACCTCCTGCCATGTCACGGCAGCCGTAGTGGCACGCCTGCGAGTGAGAGGCTGTGCACTACGAGGCACATGTGCTAAAGAAGGCGGTGAGCCTTGCACTCACGCCTGCCACTTCCACGAAACGCATGACAACGCCACCAAAATGAAATCCCAGGTGCACTAGACCCAGGGGAACCTCGGCAATAGACGCGCAACTCCGGCAAAGCACGGGCGACGGAGTGGCATGCGTGAGAGTGAGAAGCTGTGCAAGGTGTAAGGGCTGAGCCTTGTACTCACGCCTGCCACTTCCACGAAACTCATCACCAGGCGGCCAAAACGGATTCCCGGGTGCAGTAGATAGTCCCAAGGGAGTCGGAGAGTAGTCGGGCACCTCCTGCCCCATCGCGGCAGCCGTAGTGGCACGCCTGCGAGTGAGAGGCTGTGCACTGTGAGGCACATGTGCTAAAGAAGGCGGTGAGTCTTGTACTCACGCCTGCCACTTCCACGAAACACATCACCACGCGGCTAAAATGGATTCCCGCGTGCACTAGATAGTCCCAGGGGAGTTGGGCAGTAGACGCGCACCTCCTGCCATGTCACGGCAGCCGTAGTGGCACGCCTGCGAGTGAGAGGCTGTGCACTACGAGGCACATGTGCTAAAGAAGGCGGTGAGCCTTGCACTCACGCCTGCCACTTCCACGAAACGCATGACAACGCCACCAAAATGAAATCCCAGGTGCACTAGACCCAGGGGAACCTCGGCAATAGACGCGCAACTCCGGCAAAGCACGGGCGACGGAGTGGCATGCGTGAGAGTGAGAAGCTGTGCAAGGTGTAAGGGCTGAGCCTTGTAGTCACGCCTGCCACTTCCACGAAACACATCACCAGGCGGCCAAAACGGATTCCCGGGTGCAGTAGATAGTCCCAAGGGAGTCGGAGAGTAGTCGGGCACCTCCTGCCCCATCGCGGCAGCCGTAGTGGCACGCCTGCGAGTGAGAGGCTGTGCACTGTGAGGCACATGTGCTAAAGAAGGCGGTGAGTCTTGTACTCACGCCTGCCACTTCCACGAAACACATCACCACGCGGCTAAAATGGATTCCCGCGTGCACTAGATAGTCCCAGGGGAGTTGGGCAGTAGACGCGCACCTCCTGCCATGTCACGGCAGCCGTAGTGGCACGCCTGCGAGTGAGAGGCTGTGCACTACGAGGCACATGTGCTAAAGAAGGCGGTGAGCCTTGCACTCACGCCTGCCACTTCCACGAAACGCATGACAACGCCACCAAAATGAAATCCCAGGTGCACTAGACCCAGGGGAACCTCGGCAATAGACGCGCAACTCCGGCAAAGCACGGGCGACGGAGTGGCATGCGTGAGAGTGAGAAGCTGTGCAAGGTGTAAGGGCTGAGCCTTGTACTCACGCCTGCCACTTCCACGAAACTCATCACCAGGCGGCCAAAACGGATTCCCGGGTGCAGTAGATAGTCCCAAGGGAGTCGGAGAGTAGTCGGGCACCTCCTGCCCCATCGCGGCAGCCGTAGTGGCACGCCTGCGAGTGAGAGGCTGTGCACTGTGAGGCACATGTGCTAAAGAAGGCGGTGAGTCTTTTAGTCACGCCTGCCACTTCCACGAAACACATCACCACGCGGCTAAAATGGATTCCCGCGTGCACTAGATAGTCCCAGGGGAGTTGGGCAGTAGACGCGCACCTCCTGCCATGTCACGGCAGCCGTAGTGGCACGCCTGCGAGTGAGAGGCTGTGCACTACGAGGCACATGTGCTAAAGAAGGCGGTGAGCCTTGCACTCACGCCTGCCACTTCCACGAAACGCATGACAACGCCACCAAAATGAAATCCTAGGTGCACTAGACCCAGGAAAACCTCGGCAATAGACGCGCAACTCCGGCAAAGCACGGGCGACGGAGTGGCATGCGTGAGAGTGAGAAGCTGTGCAAGGTGTAAGGGCTGAGCCTTGTACTCACGCCTGCCACTTCCACGAAACTCATCACCAGGCGGCCAAAACGGATTCCCGGGTGCAGTAGATAGTCCCAAGGGAGTCGGAGAGTAGTCGGGCACCTCCTGCCAAATCACGGCAGCCGTAGTGGCACGCCTGCGAGTGAGAGGCTGTGCACTGTGAGGCACATGTGCTAAAGAAGGCGGTGAGTCTTGTACTCACGCCTGCTACTTCCACGAAACACATCACCACGCGGCCAAAACGGATTGCCGGGTGCACTAGATAGTCCCAGGGGAGTTGGAGAGTAGGCGCGCACCTCCTGCCAAATCACGGGAGCCGTGGTGGCACGCCTGCCAGTGAGAGGCTGTGCACTGTGAGGCACATGTGCTAAAGAAGGCGGTGAGTCTTCTACTCACGCCTGCCACTTCCACGAAACACATCACCACGCGGCTAAAATGGATTCCCGCGTGCACTAGATACTCCCAGGGGAGTTGGGGGGTAGGCGCGCACCTCCTGCAAGTCACGGCAGCCCTGGTGGCACGCCTCCGAGTGAGAGGCTGTGCACTATGAGGCACATGTGCTAAAGAAGGCGGTGAGCCTTGTACTCACGCCTGCCACTTCCACGAAACGCATGACAACGCCTCCAAAATGAAATCCCAGGTGCACTAGACCCAGGGGAACCTCGGCAATAGATGCGCAACTCCGGGATATGACGGGCGACGGAGTGGCATGCGTGAGAGTGGGAGGCTGTGCAAGAGGAAGGGGTGAGCCTTGTACTCACGCCTGCCACTTCCACGAAACACATCACCACGCGGCTAAAATGGATTCCCGCGTGCACTAGATAGTCCCAGGGGAGTTGGGCAGTAGACGCGCACCTCCTGCCATGTCACGGCAGCCGTAGTGGCACGCCTGCGAGTGAGAGGCTGTGCACTACGAGGCACATGTGCTAAAGAAGGCGGTGAGCCTTGCACTCACGCCTGCCACTTCCACGAAACGCATGACAACGCCACCAAAATGAAATCCCAGGTGCACTAGACCCAGGGGAACCTCGGCAATAGACGCGCAACTCCGGCAAAGCACGGGCGACGGAGTGGCATGCGTGAGAGTGAGAAGCTGTGCAAGGTGTAAGGGCTGAGCCTTGTACTCACGCCTGCCACTTCCACGAAACACATCACCAGGCGGCCAAAACGGATTCCCGGGTGCAGTAGATAGTCCCAAGGGAGTCGGAGAGTAGTCGGGCACCTCCTGCCCCATCGCGGCAGCCGTAGTGGCACGCCTGCGAGTGAGAGGCTGTGCACTGTGAGGCACATGTGCTAAAGAAGGCGGTGAGTCTTGTACTCACGCCTGCCACTTCCACGAAACACATCACCACGCGGCTAAAATGGATTCCCGCGTGCACTAGATAGTCCCAGGGGAGTTGGGCAGTAGACGCGCACCTCCTGCCATGTCACGGCAGCCGTAGTGGCACGCCTGCGAGTGAGAGGCTGTGCACTACGAGGCACATGTGCTAAAGAAGGCGGTGAGCCTTGCACTCACGCCTGCCACTTCCACGAAACGCATGACAACGCCACCAAAATGAAATCCCAGGTGCACTAGACCCAGGGGAACCTCGGCAATAGACGCGCAACTCCGGCAAAGCACGGGCGACGGAGTGGCATGCGTGAGAGTGAGAAGCTGTGCAAGGTGTAAGGGCTGAGCCTTGTACTCACGCCTGCCACTTCCACGAAACACATCACCAGGCGGCCAAAACGGATTCCCGGGTGCAGTAGATAGTCCCAAGGGAGTCGGAGAGTAGTCGGGCACCTCCTGCCCCATCGCGGCAGCCGTAGTGGCACGCCTGCGAGTGAGAGGCTGTGCACTGTGAGGCACATGTGCTAAAGAAGGCGGTGAGTCTTGTACTCACGCCTGCCACTTCCACGAAACACATCACCACGCGGCTAAAATGGATTCCCGCGTGCACTAGATAGTCCCAGGGGAGTTGGGCAGTAGACGCGCACCTCCTGCCATTTCACGGCAGCCGTAGTGGCACGCCTGCGAGTGAGAGGCTGTGCACTACGAGGCACATGTGCTAAAGAAGGCGGTGAGCCTTGCACTCACGCCTGCCACTTCCACGAAACGCATGACAACGCCACCAAAATGAAATCCCAGGTGCACTAGACCCAGGGGAACCTCGGCAATAGACGCGCAACTCCGGCAAAGCACGGGCGACGGAGTGGCATGCGTGAGAGTGAGAAGCTGTGCAAGGTGTAAGGGCTGAGCCTTGTACTCACGCCTGCCACTTCCACGAAACACATCACCAGGCGGCCAAAACGGATTCCCGGGTGCAGTAGATAGTCCCAAGGGAGTCGGAGAGTAGTCGGGCACCTCCTGCCCCATCGCGGCAGCCGTAGTGGCACGCCTGCGAGTGAGAGGCTGTGCACTGTGAGGCACATGTGCTAAAGAAGGCGGTGAGTCTTGTACTCACGCCTGCCACTTCCACGAAACACATCACCACGCGGCTAAAATGGATTCCCGCGTGCACTAGATAGTCCCAGGGGAGTTGGGCAGTAGACGCGCACCTCCTGCCATGTCACGGCAGCCGTAGTGGCACGCCTGCGAGTGAGAGGCTGTGCACTACGAGGCACATGTGCTAAAGAAGGCGGTGAGCCTTGCACTCACGCCTGCCACTTCCACGAAACGCATGACAACGCCACCAAAATGAAATCCCAGGTGCACTAGACCCAGGGGAACCTCGGCAATAGACGCGCAACTCCGGCAAAGCACGGGCGACGGAGTGGCATGCGTGAGAGTGAGAAGCTGTGCAAGGTGTAAGGGCTGAGCCTTGTACTCACGCCTGCCACTTCCACGAAACTCATCACCAGGCGGCCAAAACGGATTCCCGGGTGCAGTAGATAGTCCCAAGGGAGTCGGAGAGTAGTCGGGCACCTCCTGCCCCATCGCGGCAGCCGTAGTGGCACGCCTGCGAGTGAGAGGCTGTGCACTGTGAGGCACATGTGCTAAAGAAGGCGGTGAGCCTTGTACTCACGCCTGCCACTTCCACGAAACACATCACCACGCGGCTAAAATGGATTCCCGCGTGCACTAGATAGTCCCAGGGGAGTTGGGCAGTAGACGCGCACCTCCTGCCATGTCACGGCAGCCGTAGTGGCACGCCTGCGAGTGAGAGGCTGTGCACTACGAGGCACATGTGCTAAAGAAGGCGGTGAGCCTTGCACTCACGCCTGCCACTTCCACGAAACGCATGACAACGCCACCAAAATGAAATCCCAGGTGCACTAGACCCAGGGGAACCTCGGCAATAGACGCGCAACTCCGGCAAAGCACGGGCGACGGAGTGGCATGCGTGAGAGTGAGAAGCTGTGCAAGGTGTAAGGGCTGAGCCTTGTACTCACGCCTGCCACTTCCACGAAACTCATCACCAGGCGGCCAAAACGGATTCCCGGGTGCAGTAGATAGTCCCAAGGGAGTCGGAGAGTAGTCGGGCACCTCCTGCCCCATCGCGGCAGCCGTAGTGGCACGCCTGCGAGTGAGAGGCTGTGCACTGTGAGGCACATGTGCTAAAGAAGGCGGTGAGTCTTGTACTCACGCCTGCCACTTCCACGAAACACATCACCACGCGGCTAAAATGGATTCCCGCGTGCACTAGATAGTCCCAGGGGAGTTGGGCAGTAGACGCGCACCTCCTGCCATGTCACGGCAGCCGTAGTGGCACGCCTGCGAGTGAGAGGCTGTGCACTACGAGGCACATGTGCTAAAGAAGGCGGTGAGCCTTGCACTCACGCCTGCCACTTCCACGAAACGCATGACAACGCCACCAAAATGAAATCCCAGGTGCACTAGACCCAGGGGAACCTCGGCAATAGACGCGCAACTCCGGCAAAGCACGGGCGACGGAGTGGCATGCGTGAGAGTGAGAAGCTGTGCAAGGTGTAAGGGCTGAGCCTTGTACTCACGCCTGCCACTTCCACGAAACACATCACCAGGCGGCCAAAACGGATTCCCGGGTGCAGTAGATAGTCCCAAGGGAGTCGGAGAGTAGTCGGGCACCTCCTGCCCCATCGCGGCAGCCGTAGTGGCACGCCTGCGAGTGAGAGGCTGTGCACTGTGAGGCACATGTGCTAAAGAAGGCGGTGAGTCTTGTACTCACGCCTGCCACTTCCACGAAACACATCACCACGCGGCTAAAATGGATTCCCGCGTGCAGTAGATAGTCCCAGGGGAGTTGGGCAGTAGACGCGCACCTCCTGCCATGTCACGGCAGCCGTAGTGGCACGCCTGCGAGTGAGAGGCTGTGCACTACGAGGCACATGTGCTAAAGAAGGCGGTGAGCCTTGCACTCACGCCTGCCACTTCCACGAAACGCATGACAACGCCACCAAAATGAAATCCCAGGTGCACTAGACCCAGGGGAACCTCGGCAATAGACGCGCAACTCCGGCAAAGCACGGGCGACGGAGTGGCATGCGTGAGAGTGAGAAGCTGTGCAAGGTGTAAGGGCTGAGCCTTGTACTCACGCCTGCCACTTCCACGAAACTCATCACCAGGCGGCCAAAACGGATTCCCGGGTGCAGTAGATAGTCCCAAGGGAGTCGGAGAGTAGTCGGGCACCTCCTGCCCCATCGCGGCAGCCGTAGTGGCACGCCTGCGAGTGAGAGGCTGTGCACTGTGAGGCACATGTGCTAAAGAAGGCGGTGAGTCTTGTACTCACGCCTGCCACTTCCACGAAACACATCACCACGCGGCTAAAATGGATTCCCGCGTGCACTAGATAGTCCCAGGGGAGTTGGGCAGTAGACGCGCACCTCCTGCCATGTCACGGCAGCCGTAGTGGCACGCCTGCGAGTGAGAGGCTGTGCACTACGAGGCACATGTGCTAAAGAAGGCGGTGAGCCTTGCACTCACGCCTGCCACTTCCACGAAACGCATGACAACGCCACCAAAATGAAATCCCAGGTGCACTAGACCCAGGGGAACCTCGGCAATAGACGCGCAACTCCGGCAAAGCACGGGCGACGGAGTGGCATGCGTGAGAGTGAGAAGCTGTGCAAGGTGTAAGGGCTGAGCCTTGTACTCACGCCTGCCACTTCCACGAAACACATCACCAGGCGGCCAAAACGGATTCCCGGGTGCAGTAGATAGTCCCAAGGGAGTCGGAGAGTAGTCGGGCACCTCCTGCCCCATCGCGGCAGCCGTAGTGGCACGCCTGCGAGTGAGAGGCTGTGCACTGTGAGGCACATGTGCTAAAGAAGGCGGTGAGTCTTGTACTCACGCCTGCCACTTCCACGAAACACATCACCACGCGGCTAAAATGGATTCCCGCGTGCACTAGATAGTCCCAGGGGAGTTGGGCAGTAGACGCGCACCTCCTGCCATTTCACGGCAGCCGTAGTGGCACGCCTGCGAGTGAGAGGCTGTGCACTACGAGGCACATGTGCTAAAGAAGGCGGTGAGCCTTGCACTCACGCCTGCCACTTCCACGAAACGCATGACAACGCCACCAAAATGAAATCCCAGGTGCACTAGACCCAGGGGAACCTCGGCAATAGACGCGCAACTCCGGCAAAGCACGGGCGACGGAGTGGCATGCGTGAGAGTGAGAAGCTGTGCAAGGTGTAAGGGCTGAGCCTTGTACTCACGCCTGCCACTTCCACGAAACACATCACCAGGCGGCCAAAACGGATTCCCGGGTGCAGTAGATAGTCCCAAGGGAGTCGGAGAGTAGTCGGGCACCTCCTGCCCCATCGCGGCAGCCGTAGTGGCACGCCTGCGAGTGAGAGGCTGTGCACTGTGAGGCACATGTGCTAAAGAAGGCGGTGAGTCTTGTACTCACGCCTGCCACTTCCACGAAACACATCACCACGCGGCTAAAATGGATTCCCGCGTGCACTAGATAGTCCCAGGGGAGTTGGGCAGTAGACGCGCACCTCCTGCCATGTCACGGCAGCCGTAGTGGCACGCCTGCGAGTGAGAGGCTGTGCACTACGAGGCACATGTGCTAAAGAAGGCGGTGAGCCTTGCACTCACGCCTGCCACTTCCACGAAACGCATGACAACGCCACCAAAATGAAATCCCAGGTGCACTAGACCCAGGGGAACCTCGGCAATAGACGCGCAACTCCGGCAAAGCACGGGCGACGGAGTGGCATGCGTGAGAGTGAGAAGCTGTGCAAGGTGTAAGGGCTGAGCCTTGTACTCACGCCTGCCACTTCCACGAAACTCATCACCAGGCGGCCAAAACGGATTCCCGGGTGCAGTAGATAGTCCCAAGGGAGTCGGAGAGTAGTCGGGCACCTCCTGCCCCATCGCGGCAGCCGTAGTGGCACGCCTGCGAGTGAGAGGCTGTGCACTGTGAGGCACATGTGCTAAAGAAGGCGGTGAGCCTTGTACTCACGCCTGCCACTTCCACGAAACACATCACCACGCGGCTAAAATGGATTCCCGCGTGCACTAGATAGTCCCAGGGGAGTTGGGCAGTAGACGCGCACCTCCTGCCATGTCACGGCAGCCGTAGTGGCACGCCTGCGAGTGAGAGGCTGTGCACTACGAGGCACATGTGCTAAAGAAGGCGGTGAGCCTTGCACTCACGCCTGCCACTTCCACGAAACGCATGACAACGCCACCAAAATGAAATCCCAGGTGCACTAGACCCAGGGGAACCTCGGCAATAGACGCGCAACTCCGGCAAAGCACGGGCGACGGAGTGGCATGCGTGAGAGTGAGAAGCTGTGCAAGGTGTAAGGGCTGAGCCTTGTACTCACGCCTGCCACTTCCACGAAACTCATCACCAGGCGGCCAAAACGGATTCCCGGGTGCAGTAGATAGTCCCAAGGGAGTCGGAGAGTAGTCGGGCACCTCCTGCCCCATCGCGGCAGCCGTAGTGGCACGCCTGCGAGTGAGAGGCTGTGCACTGTGAGGCACATGTGCTAAAGAAGGCGGTGAGTCTTGTACTCACGCCTGCCACTTCCACGAAACACATCACCACGCGGCTAAAATGGATTCCCGCGTGCACTAGATAGTCCCAGGGGAGTTGGGCAGTAGACGCGCACCTCCTGCCATGTCACGGCAGCCGTAGTGGCACGCCTGCGAGTGAGAGGCTGTGCACTACGAGGCACATGTGCTAAAGAAGGCGGTGAGCCTTGCACTCACGCCTGCCACTTCCACGAAACGCATGACAACGCCACCAAAATGAAATCCCAGGTGCACTAGACCCAGGGGAACCTCGGCAATAGACGCGCAACTCCGGCAAAGCACGGGCGACGGAGTGGCATGCGTGAGAGTGAGAAGCTGTGCAAGGTGTAAGGGCTGAGCCTTGTACTCACGCCTGCCACTTCCACGAAACACATCACCAGGCGGCCAAAACGGATTCCCGGGTGCAGTAGATAGTCCCAAGGGAGTCGGAGAGTAGTCGGGCACCTCCTGCCCCATCGCGGCAGCCGTAGTGGCACGCCTGCGAGTGAGAGGCTGTGCACTGTGAGGCACATGTGCTAAAGAAGGCGGTGAGTCTTGTACTCACGCCTGCCACTTCCACGAAACACATCACCACGCGGCTAAAATGGATTCCCGCGTGCAGTAGATAGTCCCAGGGGAGTTGGGCAGTAGACGCGCACCTCCTGCCATGTCACGGCAGCCGTAGTGGCACGCCTGCGAGTGAGAGGCTGTGCACTACGAGGCACATGTGCTAAAGAAGGCGGTGAGCCTTGCACTCACGCCTGCCACTTCCACGAAACGCATGACAACGCCACCAAAATGAAATCCCAGGTGCACTAGACCCAGGGGAACCTCGGCAATAGACGCGCAACTCCGGCAAAGCACGGGCGACGGAGTGGCATGCGTGAGAGTGAGAAGCTGTGCAAGGTGTAAGGGCTGAGCCTTGTACTCACGCCTGCCACTTCCACGAAACTCATCACCAGGCGGCCAAAACGGATTCCCGGGTGCAGTAGATAGTCCCAAGGGAGTCGGAGAGTAGTCGGGCACCTCCTGCCCCATCGCGGCAGCCGTAGTGGCACGCCTGCGAGTGAGAGGCTGTGCACTGTGAGGCACATGTGCTAAAGAAGGCGGTGAGTCTTGTACTCACGCCTGCCACTTCCACGAAACACATCACCACGCGGCTAAAATGGATTCCCGCGTGCACTAGATAGTCCCAGGGGAGTTGGGCAGTAGACGCGCACCTCCTGCCATGTCACGGCAGCCGTAGTGGCACGCCTGCGAGTGAGAGGCTGTGCACTACGAGGCACATGTGCTAAAGAAGGCGGTGAGCCTTGCACTCACGCCTGCCACTTCCACGAAACGCATGACAACGCCACCAAAATGAAATCCCAGGTGCACTAGACCCAGGGGAACCTCGGCAATAGACGCGCAACTCCGGCAAAGCACGGGCGACGGAGTGGCATGCGTGAGAGTGAGAAGCTGTGCAAGGTGTAAGGGCTGAGCCTTGTACTCACGCCTGCCACTTCCACGAAACACATCACCAGGCGGCCAAAACGGATTCCCGGGTGCAGTAGATAGTCCCAAGGGAGTCGGAGAGTAGTCGGGCACCTCCTGCCCCATCGCGGCAGCCGTAGTGGCACGCCTGCGAGTGAGAGGCTGTGCACTGTGAGGCACATGTGCTAAAGAAGGCGGTGAGTCTTGTACTCACGCCTGCCACTTCCACGAAACACATCACCACGCGGCTAAAATGGATTCCCGCGTGCAGTAGATAGTCCCAGGGGAGTTGGGCAGTAGACGCGCACCTCCTGCCATGTCACGGCAGCCGTAGTGGCACGCCTGCGAGTGAGAGGCTGTGCACTACGAGGCACATGTGCTAAAGAAGGCGGTGAGCCTTGCACTCACGCCTGCCACTTCCACGAAACGCATGACAACGCCACCAAAATGAAATCCCAGGTGCACTAGACCCAGGGGAACCTCGGCAATAGACGCGCAACTCCGGCAAAGCACGGGCGACGGAGTGGCATGCGTGAGAGTGAGAAGCTGTGCAAGGTGTAAGGGCTGAGCCTTGTACTCACGCCTGCCACTTCCACGAAACTCATCACCAGGTGGCCAAAACGGATTCCCGGGTGCAGTAGATAGTCCCAAGGGAGTCGGAGAGTAGTCGGGCACCTCCTGCCCCATCGCGGCAGCCGTAGTGGCACGCCTGCGAGTGAGAGGCTGTGCACTGTGAGGCACATGTGCTAAAGAAGGCGGTGAGCCTTGTACTCACGCCTGCCACTTCCACGAAACACATCACCACGCGGCTAAAATGGATTCCCGCGTGCACTAGATAGTCCCAGGGGAGTTGGGCAGTAGACGCGCACCTCCTGCCATGTCACGGCAGCCGTAGTGGCACGCCTGCGAGTGAGAGGCTGTGCACTACGAGGCACATGTGCTAAAGAAGGCGGTGAGCCTTGCACTCACGCCTGCCACTTCCACGAAACGCATGACAACGCCACCAAAATGAAATCCCAGGTGCACTAGACCCAGGGGAACCTCGGCAATAGACGCGCAACTCCGGCAAAGCACGGGCGACGGAGTGGCATGCGTGAGAGTGAGAAGCTGTGCAAGGTGTAAGGGCTGAGCCTTGTACTCACGCCTGCCACTTCCACGAAACTCATCACCAGGCGGCCAAAACGGATTCCCGGGTGCAGTAGATAGTCCCAAGGGAGTCGGAGAGTAGTCGGGCACCTCCTGCCCCATCGCGGCAGCCGTAGTGGCACGCCTGCGAGTGAGAGGCTGTGCACTGTGAGGCACATGTGCTAAAGAAGGCGGTGAGTCTTGTACTCACGCCTGCCACTTCCACGAAACACATCACCACGCGGCTAAAATGGATTCCCGCGTGCACTAGATAGTCCCAGGGGAGTTGGGCAGTAGACGCGCACCTCCTGCCATGTCACGGCAGCCGTAGTGGCACGCCTGCGAGTGAGAGGCTGTGCACTACGAGGCACATGTGCTAAAGAAGGCGGTGAGCCTTGCACTCACGCCTGCCACTTCCACGAAACGCATGACAACGCCACCAAAATGAAATCCCAGGTGCACTAGACCCAGGGGAACCTCGGCAATAGACGCGCAACTCCGGCAAAGCACGGGCGACGGAGTGGCATGCGTGAGAGTGAGAAGCTGTGCAAGGTGTAAGGGCTGAGCCTTGTACTCACGCCTGCCACTTCCACGAAACACATCACCAGGCGGCCAAAACGGATTCCCGGGTGCAGTAGATAGTCCCAAGGGAGTCGGAGAGTAGTCGGGCACCTCCTGCCCCATCGCGGCAGCCGTAGTGGCACGCCTGCGAGTGAGAGGCTGTGCACTGTGAGGCACATGTGCTAAAGAAGGCGGTGAGTCTTGTACTCACGCCTGCCACTTCCACGAAACACATCACCACGCGGCTAAAATGGATTCCCGCGTGCAGTAGATAGTCCCAGGGGAGTTGGGCAGTAGACGCGCACCTCCTGCCATGTCACGGCAGCCGTAGTGGCACGCCTGCGAGTGAGAGGCTGTGCACTACGAGGCACATGTGCTAAAGAAGGCGGTGAGCCTTGCACTCACGCCTGCCACTTCCACGAAACGCATGACAACGCCACCAAAATGAAATCCCAGGTGCACTAGACCCAGGGGAACCTCGGCAATAGACGCGCAACTCCGGCAAAGCACGGGCGACGGAGTGGCATGCGTGAGAGTGAGAAGCTGTGCAAGGTGTAAGGGCTGAGCCTTGTACTCACGCCTGCCACTTCCACGAAACACATCACCAGGCGGCCAAAACGGATTCCCGGGTGCAGTAGATAGTCCCAAGGGAGTCGGAGAGTAGTCGGGCACCTCCTGCCCCATCGCGGCAGCCGTAGTGGCACGCCTGCGAGTGAGAGGCTGTGCACTGTGAGGCACATGTGCTAAAGAAGGCGGTGAGTCTTGTACTCACGCCTGCCACTTCCACGAAACACATCACCACGCGGCTAAAATGGATTCCCGCGTGCAGTAGATAGTCCCAGGGGAGTTGGGCAGTAGACGCGCACCTCCTGCCATGTCACGGCAGCCGTAGTGGCACGCCTGCGAGTGAGAGGCTGTGCACTACGAGGCACATGTGCTAAAGAAGGCGGTGAGCCTTGCACTCACGCCTGCCACTTCCACGAAACGCATGACAACGCCACCAAAATGAAATCCCAGGTGCACTAGACCCAGGGGAACCTCGGCAATAGACGCGCAACTCCGGCAAAGCACGGGCGACGGAGTGGCATGCGTGAGAGTGAGAAGCTGTGCAAGGTGTAAGGGCTGAGCCTTGTACTCACGCCTGCCACTTCCACGAAACTCATCACCAGGCGGCCAAAACGGATTCCCGGGTGCAGTAGATAGTCCCAAGGGAGTCGGAGAGTAGTCGGGCACCTCCTGCCCCATCGCGGCAGCCGTAGTGGCACGCCTGCGAGTGAGAGGCTGTGCACTGTGAGGCACATGTGCTAAAGAAGGCGGTGAGCCTTGTACTCACGCCTGCCACTTCCACGAAACACATCACCACGCGGCTAAAATGGATTCCCGCGTGCACTAGATAGTCCCAGGGGAGTTGGGCAGTAGACGCGCACCTCCTGCCATGTCACGGCAGCCGTAGTGGCACGCCTGCGAGTGAGAGGCTGTGCACTACGAGGCACATGTGCTAAAGAAGGCGGTGAGCCTTGCACTCACGCCTGCCACTTCCACGAAACGCATGACAACGCCACCAAAATGAAATCCCAGGTGCACTAGACCCAGGGGAACCTCGGCAATAGACGCGCAACTCCGGCAAAGCACGGGCGACGGAGTGGCATGCGTGAGAGTGAGAAGCTGTGCAAGGTGTAAGGGCTGAGCCTTGTACTCACGCCTGCCACTTCCACGAAACTCATCACCAGGCGGCCAAAACGGATTCCCGGGTGCAGTAGATAGTCCCAAGGGAGTCGGAGAGTAGTCGGGCACCTCCTGCCCCATCGCGGCAGCCGTAGTGGCACGCCTGCGAGTGAGAGGCTGTGCACTGTGAGGCACATGTGCTAAAGAAGGCGGTGAGTCTTGTACTCACGCCTGCCACTTCCACGAAACACATCACCACGCGGCTAAAATGGATTCCCGCGTGCACTAGATAGTCCCAGGGGAGTTGGGCAGTAGACGCGCACCTCCTGCCATGTCACGGCAGCCGTAGTGGCACGCCTGCGAGTGAGAGGCTGTGCACTACGAGGCACATGTGCTAAAGAAGGCGGTGAGCCTTGCACTCACGCCTGCCACTTCCACGAAACGCATGACAACGCCACCAAAATGAAATCCCAGGTGCACTAGACCCAGGGGAACCTCGGCAATAGACGCGCAACTCCGGCAAAGCACGGGCGACGGAGTGGCATGCGTGAGAGTGAGAAGCTGTGCAAGGTGTAAGGGCTGAGCCTTGTACTCACGCCTGCCACTTCCACGAAACACATCACCAGGCGGCCAAAACGGATTCCCGGGTGCAGTAGATAGTCCCAAGGGAGTCGGAGAGTAGTCGGGCACCTCCTGCCCCATCGCGGCAGCCGTAGTGGCACGCCTGCGAGTGAGAGGCTGTGCACTGTGAGGCACATGTGCTAAAGAAGGCGGTGAGTCTTGTACTCACGCCTGCCACTTCCACGAAACACATCACCACGCGGCTAAAATGGATTCCCGCGTGCACTAGATAGTCCCAGGGGAGTTGGGCAGTAGACGCGCACCTCCTGCCATGTCACGGCAGCCGTAGTGGCACGCCTGCGAGTGAGAGGCTGTGCACTACGAGGCACATGTGCTAAAGAAGGCGGTGAGCCTTGCACTCACGCCTGCCACTTCCACGAAACGCATGACAACGCCACCAAAATGAAATCCCAGGTGCACTAGACCCAGGGGAACCTCGGCAATAGACGCGCAACTCCGGCAAAGCACGGGCGACGGAGTGGCATGCGTGAGAGTGAGAAGCTGTGCAAGGTGTAAGGGCTGAGCCTTGTACTCACGCCTGCCACTTCCACGAAACACATCACCAGGCGGCCAAAACGGATTCCCGGGTGCAGTAGATAGTCCCAAGGGAGTCGGAGAGTAGTCGGGCACCTCCTGCCCCATCGCGGCAGCCGTAGTGGCACGCCTGCGAGTGAGAGGCTGTGCACTGTGAGGCACATGTGCTAAAGAAGGCGGTGAGTCTTGTACTCACGCCTGCCACTTCCACGAAACACATCACCACGCGGCTAAAATGGATTCCCGCGTGCAGTAGATAGTCCCAGGGGAGTTGGGCAGTAGACGCGCACCTCCTGCCATGTCACGGCAGCCGTAGTGGCACGCCTGCGAGTGAGAGGCTGTGCACTACGAGGCACATGTGCTAAAGAAGGCGGTGAGCCTTGCACTCACGCCTGCCACTTCCACGAAACGCATGACAACGCCACCAAAATGAAATCCCAGGTGCACTAGACCCAGGGGAACCTCGGCAATAGACGCGCAACTCCGGCAAAGCACGGGCGACGGAGTGGCATGCGTGAGAGTGAGAAGCTGTGCAAGGTGTAAGGGCTGAGCCTTGTACTCACGCCTGCCACTTCCACGAAACTCATCACCAGGCGGCCAAAACGGATTCCCGGGTGCAGTAGATAGTCCCAAGGGAGTCGGAGAGTAGTCGGGCACCTCCTGCCCCATCGCGGCAGCCGTAGTGGCACGCCTGCGAGTGAGAGGCTGTGCACTGTGAGGCACATGTGCTAAAGAAGGCGGTGAGCCTTGTACTCACGCCTGCCACTTCCACGAAACACATCACCACGCGGCTAAAATGGATTCCCGCGTGCACTAGATAGTCCCAGGGGAGTTGGGCAGTAGACGCGCACCTCCTGCCATGTCACGGCAGCCGTAGTGGCACGCCTGCGAGTGAGAGGCTGTGCACTACGAGGCACATGTGCTAAAGAAGGCGGTGAGCCTTGCACTCACGCCTGCCACTTCCACGAAACGCATGACAACGCCACCAAAATGAAATCCCAGGTGCACTAGACCCAGGGGAACCTCGGCAATAGACGCGCAACTCCGGCAAAGCACGGGCGACGGAGTGGCATGCGTGAGAGTGAGAAGCTGTGCAAGGTGTAAGGGCTGAGCCTTGTACTCACGCCTGCCACTTCCACGAAACTCATCACCAGGCGGCCAAAACGGATTCCCGGGTGCAGTAGATAGTCCCAAGGGAGTCGGAGAGTAGTCGGGCACCTCCTGCCCCATCGCGGCAGCCGTAGTGGCACGCCTGCGAGTGAGAGGCTGTGCACTGTGAGGCACATGTGCTAAAGAAGGCGGTGAGTCTTGTACTCACGCCTGCCACTTCCACGAAACACATCACCACGCGGCTAAAATGGATTCCCGCGTGCACTAGATAGTCCCAGGGGAGTTGGGCAGTAGACGCGCACCTCCTGCCATGTCACGGCAGCCGTAGTGGCACGCCTGCGAGTGAGAGGCTGTGCACTACGAGGCACATGTGCTAAAGAAGGCGGTGAGCCTTGCACTCACGCCTGCCACTTCCACGAAACGCATGACAACGCCACCAAAATGAAATCCCAGGTGCACTAGACCCAGGGGAACCTCGGCAATAGACGCGCAACTCCGGCAAAGCACGGGCGACGGAGTGGCATGCGTGAGAGTGAGAAGCTGTGCAAGGTGTAAGGGCTGAGCCTTGTACTCACGCCTGCCACTTCCACGAAACACATCACCAGGCGGCCAAAACGGATTCCCGGGTGCAGTAGATAGTCCCAAGGGAGTCGGAGAGTAGTCGGGCACCTCCTGCCCCATCGCGGCAGCCGTAGTGGCACGCCTGCGAGTGAGAGGCTGTGCACTGTGAGGCACATGTGCTAAAGAAGGCGGTGAGTCTTGTACTCACGCCTGCCACTTCCACGAAACACATCACCACGCGGCTAAAATGGATTCCCGCGTGCAGTAGATAGTCCCAGGGGAGTTGGGCAGTAGACGCGCACCTCCTGCCATGTCACGGCAGCCGTAGTGGCACGCCTGCGAGTGAGAGGCTGTGCACTACGAGGCACATGTGCTAAAGAAGGCGGTGAGCCTTGCACTCACGCCTGCCACTTCCACGAAACGCATGACAACGCCACCAAAATGAAATCCCAGGTGCACTAGACCCAGGGGAACCTCGGCAATAGACGCGCAACTCCGGCAAAGCACGGGCGACGGAGTGGCATGCGTGAGAGTGAGAAGCTGTGCAAGGTGTAAGGGCTGAGCCTTGTACTCACGCCTGCCACTTCCACGAAACACATCACCAGGCGGCCAAAACGGATTCCCGGGTGCAGTAGATAGTCCCAAGGGAGTCGGAGAGTAGTCGGGCACCTCCTGCCCCATCGCGGCAGCCGTAGTGGCACGCCTGCGAGTGAGAGGCTGTGCACTGTGAGGCACATGTGCTAAAGAAGGCGGTGAGTCTTGTACTCACGCCTGCCACTTCCACGAAACACATCACCACGCGGCTAAAATGGATTCCCGCGTGCACTAGATAGTCCCAGGGGAGTTGGGCAGTAGACGCGCACCTCCTGCCATGTCACGGCAGCCGTAGTGGCACGCCTGCGAGTGAGAGGCTGTGCACTACGAGGCACATGTGCTAAAGAAGGCGGTGAGCCTTGCACTCACGCCTGCCACTTCCACGAAACGCATGACAACGCCACCAAAATGAAATCCCAGGTGCACTAGACCCAGGGGAACCTCGGCAATAGACGCGCAACTCCGGCAAAGCACGGGCGACGGAGTGGCATGCGTGAGAGTGAGAAGCTGTGCAAGGTGTAAGGGCTGAGCCTTGTACTCACGCCTGCCACTTCCACGAAACACATCACCAGGCGGCCAAAACGGATTCCCGGGTGCAGTAGATAGTCCCAAGGGAGTCGGAGAGTAGTCGGGCACCTCCTGCCCCATCGCGGCAGCCGTAGTGGCACGCCTGCGAGTGAGAGGCTGTGCACTGTGAGGCACATGTGCTAAAGAAGGCGGTGAGTCTTGTACTCACGCCTGCCACTTCCACGAAACACATCACCACGCGGCTAAAATGGATTCCCGCGTGCAGTAGATAGTCCCAGGGGAGTTGGGCAGTAGACGCGCACCTCCTGCCATGTCACGGCAGCCGTAGTGGCACGCCTGCGAGTGAGAGGCTGTGCACTACGAGGCACATGTGCTAAAGAAGGCGGTGAGCCTTGCACTCACGCCTGCCACTTCCACGAAACGCATGACAACGCCACCAAAATGAAATCCCAGGTGCACTAGACCCAGGGGAACCTCGGCAATAGACGCGCAACTCCGGCAAAGCACGGGCGACGGAGTGGCATGCGTGAGAGTGAGAAGCTGTGCAAGGTGTAAGGGCTGAGCCTTGTACTCACGCCTGCCACTTCCACGAAACTCATCACCAGGCGGCCAAAACGGATTCCCGGGTGCAGTAGATAGTCCCAAGGGAGTCGGAGAGTAGTCGGGCACCTCCTGCCCCATCGCGGCAGCCGTAGTGGCACGCCTGCGAGTGAGAGGCTGTGCACTGTGAGGCACATGTGCTAAAGAAGGCGGTGAGCCTTGTACTCACGCCTGCCACTTCCACGAAACACATCACCACGCGGCTAAAATGGATTCCCGCGTGCACTAGATAGTCCCAGGGGAGTTGGGCAGTAGACGCGCACCTCCTGCCATGTCACGGCAGCCGTAGTGGCACGCCTGCGAGTGAGAGGCTGTGCACTACGAGGCACATGTGCTAAAGAAGGCGGTGAGCCTTGCACTCACGCCTGCCACTTCCACGAAACGCATGACAACGCCACCAAAATGAAATCCCAGGTGCACTAGACCCAGGGGAACCTCGGCAATAGACGCGCAACTCCGGCAAAGCACGGGCGACGGAGTGGCATGCGTGAGAGTGAGAAGCTGTGCAAGGTGTAAGGGCTGAGCCTTGTACTCACGCCTGCCACTTCCACGAAACACATCACCAGGCGGCCAAAACGGATTCCCGGGTGCAGTAGATAGTCCCAAGGGAGTCGGAGAGTAGTCGGGCACCTCCTGCCCCATCGCGGCAGCCGTAGTGGCACGCCTGCGAGTGAGAGGCTGTGCACTGTGAGGCACATGTGCTAAAGAAGGCGGTGAGTCTTGTACTCACGCCTGCCACTTCCACGAAACACATCACCACGCGGCTAAAATGGATTCCCGCGTGCAGTAGATAGTCCCAGGGGAGTTGGGCAGTAGACGCGCACCTCCTGCCATGTCACGGCAGCCGTAGTGGCACGCCTGCGAGTGAGAGGCTGTGCACTACGAGGCACATGTGCTAAAGAAGGCGGTGAGCCTTGCACTCACGCCTGCCACTTCCACGAAACGCATGACAACGCCACCAAAATGAAATCCCAGGTGCACTAGACCCAGGGGAACCTCGGCAATAGACGCGCAACTCCGGCAAAGCACGGGCGACGGAGTGGCATGCGTGAGAGTGAGAAGCTGTGCAAGGTGTAAGGGCTGAGCCTTGTACTCACGCCTGCCACTTCCACGAAACACATCACCAGGCGGCCAAAACGGATTCCCGGGTGCAGTAGATAGTCCCAAGGGAGTCGGAGAGTAGTCGGGCACCTCCTGCCCCATCGCGGCAGCCGTAGTGGCACGCCTGCGAGTGAGAGGCTGTGCACTGTGAGGCACATGTGCTAAAGAAGGCGGTGAGTCTTGTACTCACGCCTGCCACTTCCACGAAACACATCACCACGCGGCTAAAATGGATTCCCGCGTGCAGTAGATAGTCCCAGGGGAGTTGGGCAGTAGACGCGCACCTCCTGCCATGTCACGGCAGCCGTAGTGGCACGCCTGCGAGTGAGAGGCTGTGCACTACGAGGCACATGTGCTAAAGAAGGCGGTGAGCCTTGCACTCACGCCTGCCACTTCCACGAAACGCATGACAACGCCACCAAAATGAAATCCCAGGTGCACTAGACCCAGGGGAACCTCGGCAATAGACGCGCAACTCCGGCAAAGCACGGGCGACGGAGTGGCATGCGTGAGAGTGAGAAGCTGTGCAAGGTGTAAGGGCTGAGCCTTGTACTCACGCCTGCCACTTCCACGAAACACATCACCAGGCGGCCAAAACGGATTCCCGGGTGCAGTAGATAGTCCCAAGGGAGTCGGAGAGTAGTCGGGCACCTCCTGCCCCATCGCGGCAGCCGTAGTGGCACGCCTGCGAGTGAGAGGCTGTGCACTGTGAGGCACATGTGCTAAAGAAGGCGGTGAGTCTTGTACTCACGCCTGCCACTTCCACGAAACACATCACCACGCGGCTAAAATGGATTCCCGCGTGCAGTAGATAGTCCCAGGGGAGTTGGGCAGTAGACGCGCACCTCCTGCCATGTCACGGCAGCCGTAGTGGCACGCCTGCGAGTGAGAGGCTGTGCACTACGAGGCACATGTGCTAAAGAAGGCGGTGAGCCTTGCACTCACGCCTGCCACTTCCACGAAACGCATGACAACGCCACCAAAATGAAATCCCAGGTGCACTAGACCCAGGGGAACCTCGGCAATAGACGCGCAACTCCGGCAAAGCACGGGCGACGGAGTGGCATGCGTGAGAGTGAGAAGCTGTGCAAGGTGTAAGGGCTGAGCCTTGTACTCACGCCTGCCACTTCCACGAAACTCATCACCAGGCGGCCAAAACGGATTCCCGGGTGCAGTAGATAGTCCCAAGGGAGTCGGAGAGTAGTCGGGCACCTCCTGCCCCATCGCGGCAGCCGTAGTGGCACGCCTGCGAGTGAGAGGCTGTGCACTGTGAGGCACATGTGCTAAAGAAGGCGGTGAGCCTTGTACTCACGCCTGCCACTTCCACGAAACACATCACCACGCGGCTAAAATGGATTCCCGCGTGCACTAGATAGTCCCAGGGGAGTTGGGCAGTAGACGCGCACCTCCTGCCATGTCACGGCAGCCGTAGTGGCACGCCTGCGAGTGAGAGGCTGTGCACTACGAGGCACATGTGCTAAAGAAGGCGGTAAGCCTTGCACTCACGCCTGCCACTTCCACGAAACGCATGACAACGCCACCAAAATGAAATCCCAGGTGCACTAGACCCAGGGGAACCTCGGCAATAGACGCGCAACTCCGGCAAAGCACGGGCGACGGAGTGGCATGCGTGAGAGTGAGAAGCTGTGCAAGGTGTAAGGGCTGAGCCTTGTACTCACGCCTGCCACTTCCACGAAACTCATCACCAGGCGGCCAAAACGGATTCCCGGGTGCAGTAGATAGTCCCAAGGGAGTCGGAGAGTAGTCGGGCACCTCCTGCCCCATCGCGGCAGCCGTAGTGGCACGCCTGCGAGTGAGAGGCTGTGCACTGTGAGGCACATGTGCTAAAGAAGGCGGTGAGTCTTGTACTCACGCCTGCCACTTCCACGAAACACATCACCACGCGGCTAAAATGGATTCCCGCGTGCACTAGATAGTCCCAGGGGAGTTGGGCAGTAGACGCGCACCTCCTGCCATGTCACGGCAGCCGTAGTGGCACGCCTGCGAGTGAGAGGCTGTGCACTACGAGGCACATGTGCTAAAGAAGGCGGTGAGCCTTGCACTCACGCCTGCCACTTCCACGAAACGCATGACAACGCCACCAAAATGAAATCCCAGGTGCACTAGACCCAGGGGAACCTCGGCAATAGACGCGCAACTCCGGCAAAGCACGGGCGACGGAGTGGCATGCGTGAGAGTGAGAAGCTGTGCAAGGTGTAAGGGCTGAGCCTTGTACTCACGCCTGCCACTTCCACGAAACACATCACCAGGCGGCCAAAACGGATTCCCGGGTGCAGTAGATAGTCCCAAGGGAGTCGGAGAGTAGTCGGGCACCTCCTGCCCCATCGCGGCAGCCGTAGTGGCACGCCTGCGAGTGAGAGGCTGTGCACTGTGAGGCACATGTGCTAAAGAAGGCGGTGAGTCTTGTACTCACGCCTGCCACTTCCACGAAACACATCACCACGCGGCTAAAATGGATTCCCGCGTGCACTAGATAGTCCCAGGGGAGTTGGGCAGTAGACGCGCACCTCCTGCCATGTCACGGCAGCCGTAGTGGCACGCCTGCGAGTGAGAGGCTGTGCACTACGAGGCACATGTGCTAAAGAAGGCGGTGAGCCTTGCACTCACGCCTGCCACTTCCACGAAACGCATGACAACGCCACCAAAATGAAATCCCAGGTGCACTAGACCCAGGGGAACCTCGGCAATAGACGCGCAACTCCGGCAAAGCACGGGCGACGGAGTGGCATGCGTGAGAGTGAGAAGCTGTGCAAGGTGTAAGGGCTGAGCCTTGTACTCACGCCTGCCACTTCCACGAAACACATCACCAGGCGGCCAAAACGGATTCCCGGGTGCAGTAGATAGTCCCAAGGGAGTCGGAGAGTAGTCGGGCACCTCCTGCCCCATCGCGGCAGCCGTAGTGGCACGCCTGCGAGTGAGAGGCTGTGCACTGTGAGGCACATGTGCTAAAGAAGGCGGTGAGTCTTGTACTCACGCCTGCCACTTCCACGAAACACATCACCACGCGGCTAAAATGGATTCCCGCGTGCACTAGATAGTCCCAGGGGAGTTGGGCAGTAGACGCGCACCTCCTGCCATGTCACGGCAGCCGTAGTGGCACGCCTGCGAGTGAGAGGCTGTGCACTACGAGGCACATGTGCTAAAGAAGGCGGTGAGCCTTGCACTCACGCCTGCCACTTCCACGAAACGCATGACAACGCCACCAAAATGAAATCCCAGGTGCACTAGACCCAGGGGAACCTCGGCAATAGACGCGCAACTCCGGCAAAGCACGGGCGACGGAGTGGCATGCGTGAGAGTGAGAAGCTGTGCAAGGTGTAAGGGCTGAGCCTTGTACTCACGCCTGCCACTTCCACGAAACACATCACCAGGCGGCCAAAACGGATTCCCGGGTGCAGTAGATAGTCCCAAGGGAGTCGGAGAGTAGTCGGGCACCTCCTGCCCCATCGCGGCAGCCGTAGTGGCACGCCTGCGAGTGAGAGGCTGTGCACTGTGAGGCACATGTGCTAAAGAAGGCGGTGAGTCTTGTACTCACGCCTGCCACTTCCACGAAACACATCACCACGCGGCTAAAATGGATTCCCGCGTGCAGTAGATAGTCCCAGGGGAGTTGGGCAGTAGACGCGCACCTCCTGCCATGTCACGGCAGCCGTAGTGGCACGCCTGCGAGTGAGAGGCTGTGCACTACGAGGCACATGTGCTAAAGAAGGCGGTGAGCCTTGCACTCACGCCTGCCACTTCCACGAAACGCATGACAACGCCACCAAAATGAAATCCCAGGTGCACTAGACCCAGGGGAACCTCGGCAATAGACGCGCAACTCCGGCAAAGCACGGGCGACGGAGTGGCATGCGTGAGAGTGAGAAGCTGTGCAAGGTGTAAGGGCTGAGCCTTGTACTCACGCCTGCCACTTCCACGAAACTCATCACCAGGCGGCCAAAACGGATTCCCGGGTGCAGTAGATAGTCCCAAGGGAGTCGGAGAGTAGTCGGGCACCTCCTGCCCCATCGCGGCAGCCGTAGTGGCACGCCTGCGAGTGAGAGGCTGTGCACTGTGAGGCACATGTGCTAAAGAAGGCGGTGAGCCTTGTACTCACGCCTGCCACTTCCACGAAACACATCACCACGCGGCTAAAATGGATTCCCGCGTGCACTAGATAGTCCCAGGGGAGTTGGGCAGTAGACGCGCACCTCCTGCCATGTCACGGCAGCCGTAGTGGCACGCCTGCGAGTGAGAGGCTGTGCACTACGAGGCACATGTGCTAAAGAAGGCGGTGAGCCTTGCACTCACGCCTGCCACTTCCACGAAACGCATGACAACGCCACCAAAATGAAATCCCAGGTGCACTAGACCCAGGGGAACCTCGGCAATAGACGCGCAACTCCGGCAAAGCACGGGCGACGGAGTGGCATGCGTGAGAGTGAGAAGCTGTGCAAGGTGTAAGGGCTGAGCCTTGTACTCACGCCTGCCACTTCCACGAAACACATCACCAGGCGGCCAAAACGGATTCCCGGGTGCAGTAGATAGTCCCAAGGGAGTCGGAGAGTAGTCGGGCACCTCCTGCCCCATCGCGGCAGCCGTAGTGGCACGCCTGCGAGTGAGAGGCTGTGCACTGTGAGGCACATGTGCTAAAGAAGGCGGTGAGTCTTGTACTCACGCCTGCCACTTCCACGAAACACATCACCACGCGGCTAAAATGGATTCCCGCGTGCACTAGATAGTCCCAGGGGAGTTGGGCAGTAGACGCGCACCTCCTGCCATGTCACGGCAGCCGTAGTGGCACGCCTGCGAGTGAGAGGCTGTGCACTACGAGGCACATGTGCTAAAGAAGGCGGTGAGCCTTGCACTCACGCCTGCCACTTCCACGAAACGCATGACAACGCCACCAAAATGAAATCCCAGGTGCACTAGACCCAGGGGAACCTCGGCAATAGACGCGCAACTCCGGCAAAGCACGGGCGACGGAGTGGCATGCGTGAGAGTGAGAAGCTGTGCAAGGTGTAAGGGCTGAGCCTTGTACTCACGCCTGCCACTTCCACGAAACACATCACCAGGCGGCCAAAACGGATTCCCGGGTGCAGTAGATAGTCCCAAGGGAGTCGGAGAGTAGTCGGGCACCTCCTGCCCCATCGCGGCAGCCGTAGTGGCACGCCTGCGAGTGAGAGGCTGTGCACTGTGAGGCACATGTGCTAAAGAAGGCGGTGAGTCTTGTACTCACGCCTGCCACTTCCACGAAACACATCACCACGCGGCTAAAATGGATTCCCGCGTGCACTAGATAGTCCCAGGGGAGTTGGGCAGTAGACGCGCACCTCCTGCCATGTCACGGCAGCCGTAGTGGCACGCCTGCGAGTGAGAGGCTGTGCACTACGAGGCACATGTGCTAAAGAAGGCGGTGAGCCTTGCACTCACGCCTGCCACTTCCACGAAACGCATGACAACGCCACCAAAATGAAATCCCAGGTGCACTAGACCCAGGGGAACCTCGGCAATAGACGCGCAACTCCGGCAAAGCACGGGCGACGGAGTGGCATGCGTGAGAGTGAGAAGCTGTGCAAGGTGTAAGGGCTGAGCCTTGTACTCACGCCTGCCACTTCCACGAAACACATCACCAGGCGGCCAAAACGGATTCCCGGGTGCAGTAGATAGTCCCAAGGGAGTCGGAGAGTAGTCGGGCACCTCCTGCCCCATCGCGGCAGCCGTAGTGGCACGCCTGCGAGTGAGAGGCTGTGCACTGTGAGGCACATGTGCTAAAGAAGGCGGTGAGTCTTGTACTCACGCCTGCCACTTCCACGAAACACATCACCACGCGGCTAAAATGGATTCCCGCGTGCAGTAGATAGTCCCAGGGGAGTTGGGCAGTAGACGCGCACCTCCTGCCATGTCACGGCAGCCGTAGTGGCACGCCTGCGAGTGAGAGGCTGTGCACTACGAGGCACATGTGCTAAAGAAGGCGGTGAGCCTTGCACTCACGCCTGCCACTTCCACGAAACGCATGACAACGCCACCAAAATGAAATCCCAGGTGCACTAGACCCAGGGGAACCTCGGCAATAGACGCGCAACTCCGGCAAAGCACGGGCGACGGAGTGGCATGCGTGAGAGTGAGAAGCTGTGCAAGGTGTAAGGGCTGAGCCTTGTACTCACGCCTGCCACTTCCACGAAACTCATCACCAGGCGGCCAAAACGGATTCCCGGGTGCAGTAGATAGTCCCAAGGGAGTCGGAGAGTAGTCGGGCACCTCCTGCCCCATCGCGGCAGCCGTAGTGGCACGCCTGCGAGTGAGAGGCTGTGCACTGTGAGGCACATGTGCTAAAGAAGGCGGTGAGCCTTGTACTCACGCCTGCCACTTCCACGAAACACATCACCACGCGGCTAAAATGGATTCCCGCGTGCACTAGATAGTCCCAGGGGAGTTGGGCAGTAGACGCGCACCTCCTGCCATGTCACGGCAGCCGTAGTGGCACGCCTGCGAGTGAGAGGCTGTGCACTACGAGGCACATGTGCTAAAGAAGGCGGTGAGCCTTGCACTCACGCCTGCCACTTCCACGAAACGCATGACAACGCCACCAAAATGAAATCCCAGGTGCACTAGACCCAGGGGAACCTCGGCAATAGACGCGCAACTCCGGCAAAGCACGGGCGACGGAGTGGCATGCGTGAGAGTGAGAAGCTGTGCAAGGTGTAAGGGCTGAGCCTTGTACTCACGCCTGCCACTTCCACGAAACTCATCACCAGGCGGCCAAAACGGATTCCCGGGTGCAGTAGATAGTCCCAAGGGAGTCGGAGAGTAGTCGGGCACCTCCTGCCCCATCGCGGCAGCCGTAGTGGCACGCCTGCGAGTGAGAGGCTGTGCACTGTGAGGCACATGTGCTAAAGAAGGCGGTGAGTCTTGTACTCACGCCTGCCACTTCCACGAAACACATCACCACGCGGCTAAAATGGATTCCCGCGTGCACTAGATAGTCCCAGGGGAGTTGGGCAGTAGACGCGCACCTCCTGCCATGTCACGGCAGCCGTAGTGGCACGCCTGCGAGTGAGAGGCTGTGCACTACGAGGCACATGTGCTAAAGAAGGCGGTGAGCCTTGCACTCACGCCTGCCACTTCCACGAAACGCATGACAACGCCACCAAAATGAAATCCCAGGTGCACTAGACCCAGGGGAACCTCGGCAATAGACGCGCAACTCCGGCAAAGCACGGGCGACGGAGTGGCATGCGTGAGAGTGAGAAGCTGTGCAAGGTGTAAGGGCTGAGCCTTGTACTCACGCCTGCCACTTCCACGAAACACATCACCAGGCGGCCAAAACGGATTCCCGGGTGCAGTAGATAGTCCCAAGGGAGTCGGAGAGTAGTCGGGCACCTCCTGCCCCATCGCGGCAGCCGTAGTGGCACGCCTGCGAGTGAGAGGCTGTGCACTGTGAGGCACATGTGCTAAAGAAGGCGGTGAGTCTTGTACTCACGCCTGCCACTTCCACGAAACACATCACCACGCGGCTAAAATGGATTCCCGCGTGCAGTAGATAGTCCCAGGGGAGTTGGGCAGTAGACGCGCACCTCCTGCCATGTCACGGCAGCCGTAGTGGCACGCCTGCGAGTGAGAGGCTGTGCACTACGAGGCACATGTGCTAAAGAAGGCGGTGAGCCTTGCACTCACGCCTGCCACTTCCACGAAACGCATGACAACGCCACCAAAATGAAATCCCAGGTGCACTAGACCCAGGGGAACCTCGGCAATAGACGCGCAACTCCGGCAAAGCACGGGCGACGGAGTGGCATGCGTGAGAGTGAGAAGCTGTGCAAGGTGTAAGGGCTGAGCCTTGTACTCACGCCTGCCACTTCCACGAAACACATCACCAGGCGGCCAAAACGGATTCCCGGGTGCAGTAGATAGTCCCAAGGGAGTCGGAGAGTAGTCGGGCACCTCCTGCCCCATCGCGGCAGCCGTAGTGGCACGCCTGCGAGTGAGAGGCTGTGCACTGTGAGGCACATGTGCTAAAGAAGGCGGTGAGTCTTGTACTCACGCCTGCCACTTCCACGAAACACATCACCACGCGGCTAAAATGGATTCCCGCGTGCAGTAGATAGTCCCAGGGGAGTTGGGCAGTAGACGCGCACCTCCTGCCATGTCACGGCAGCCGTAGTGGCACGCCTGCGAGTGAGAGGCTGTGCACTACGAGGCACATGTGCTAAAGAAGGCGGTGAGCCTTGCACTCACGCCTGCCACTTCCACGAAACGCATGACAACGCCACCAAAATGAAATCCCAGGTGCACTAGACCCAGGGGAACCTCGGCAATAGACGCGCAACTCCGGCAAAGCACGGGCGACGGAGTGGCATGCGTGAGAGTGAGAAGCTGTGCAAGGTGTAAGGGCTGAGCCTTGTACTCACGCCTGCCACTTCCACGAAACACATCACCAGGCGGCCAAAACGGATTCCCGGGTGCAGTAGATAGTCCCAAGGGAGTCGGAGAGTAGTCGGGCACCTCCTGCCCCATCGCGGCAGCCGTAGTGGCACGCCTGCGAGTGAGAGGCTGTGCACTGTGAGGCACATGTGCTAAAGAAGGCGGTGAGTCTTGTACTCACGCCTGCCACTTCCACGAAACACATCACCACGCGGCTAAAATGGATTCCCGCGTGCACTAGATAGTCCCAGGGGAGTTGGGCAGTAGACGCGCACCTCCTGCCATGTCACGGCAGCCGTAGTGGCACGCCTGCGAGTGAGAGGCTGTGCACTACGAGGCACATGTGCTAAAGAAGGCGGTGAGCCTTGCACTCACGCCTGCCACTTCCACGAAACGCATGACAACGCCACCAAAATGAAATCCCAGGTGCACTAGACCCAGGGGAACCTCGGCAATAGACGCGCAACTCCGGCAAAGCACGGGCGACGGAGTGGCATGCGTGAGAGTGAGAAGCTGTGCAAGGTGTAAGGGCTGAGCCTTGTACTCACGCCTGCCACTTCCACGAAACACATCACCAGGCGGCCAAAACGGATTCCCGGGTGCAGTAGATAGTCCCAAGGGAGTCGGAGAGTAGTCGGGCACCTCCTGCCCCATCGCGGCAGCCGTAGTGGCACGCCTGCGAGTGAGAGGCTGTGCACTGTGAGGCACATGTGCTAAAGAAGGCGGTGAGTCTTGTACTCACGCCTGCCACTTCCACGAAACACATCACCACGCGGCTAAAATGGATTCCCGCGTGCAGTAGATAGTCCCAGGGGAGTTGGGCAGTAGACGCGCACCTCCTGCCATGTCACGGCAGCCGTAGTGGCACGCCTGCGAGTGAGAGGCTGTGCACTACGAGGCACATGTGCTAAAGAAGGCGGTGAGCCTTGCACTCACGCCTGCCACTTCCACGAAACGCATGACAACGCCACCAAAATGAAATCCCAGGTGCACTAGACCCAGGGGAACCTCGGCAATAGACGCGCAACTCCGGCAAAGCACGGGCGACGGAGTGGCATGCGTGAGAGTGAGAAGCTGTGCAAGGTGTAAGGGCTGAGCCTTGTACTCACGCCTGCCACTTCCACGAAACTCATCACCAGGCGGCCAAAACGGATTCCCGGGTGCAGTAGATAGTCCCAAGGGAGTCGGAGAGTAGTCGGGCACCTCCTGCCCCATCGCGGCAGCCGTAGTGGCACGCCTGCGAGTGAGAGGCTGTGCACTGTGAGGCACATGTGCTAAAGAAGGCGGTGAGCCTTGTACTCACGCCTGCCACTTCCACGAAACACATCACCACGCGGCTAAAATGGATTCCCGCGTGCACTAGATAGTCCCAGGGGAGTTGGGCAGTAGACGCGCACCTCCTGCCATGTCACGGCAGCCGTAGTGGCACGCCTGCGAGTGAGAGGCTGTGCACTACGAGGCACATGTGCTAAAGAAGGCGGTGAGCCTTGCACTCACGCCTGCCACTTCCACGAAACGCATGACAACGCCACCAAAATGAAATCCCAGGTGCACTAGACCCAGGGGAACCTCGGCAATAGACGCGCAACTCCGGCAAAGCACGGGCGACGGAGTGGCATGCGTGAGAGTGAGAAGCTGTGCAAGGTGTAAGGGCTGAGCCTTGTACTCACGCCTGCCACTTCCACGAAACTCATCACCAGGCGGCCAAAACGGATTCCCGGGTGCAGTAGATAGTCCCAAGGGAGTCGGAGAGTAGTCGGGCACCTCCTGCCCCATCGCGGCAGCCGTAGTGGCACGCCTGCGAGTGAGAGGCTGTGCACTGTGAGGCACATGTGCTAAAGAAGGCGGTGAGTCTTGTACTCACGCCTGCCACTTCCACGAAACACATCACCACGCGGCTAAAATGGATTCCCGCGTGCACTAGATAGTCCCAGGGGAGTTGGGCAGTAGACGCGCACCTCCTGCCATGTCACGGCAGCCGTAGTGGCACGCCTGCGAGTGAGAGGCTGTGCACTACGAGGCACATGTGCTAAAGAAGGCGGTGAGCCTTGCACTCACGCCTGCCACTTCCACGAAACGCATGACAACGCCACCAAAATGAAATCCCAGGTGCACTAGACCCAGGGGAACCTCGGCAATAGACGCGCAACTCCGGCAAAGCACGGGCGACGGAGTGGCATGCGTGAGAGTGAGAAGCTGTGCAAGGTGTAAGGGCTGAGCCTTGTACTCACGCCTGCCACTTCCACGAAACACATCACCAGGCGGCCAAAACGGATTCCCGGGTGCAGTAGATAGTCCCAAGGGAGTCGGAGAGTAGTCGGGCACCTCCTGCCCCATCGCGGCAGCCGTAGTGGCACGCCTGCGAGTGAGAGGCTGTGCACTGTGAGGCACATGTGCTAAAGAAGGCGGTGAGTCTTGTACTCACGCCTGCCACTTCCACGAAACACATCACCACGCGGCTAAAATGGATTCCCGCGTGCAGTAGATAGTTCCAGGGGAGTTGGGCAGTAGACGCGCACCTCCTGCCATGTCACGGCAGCCGTAGTGGCACGCCTGCGAGTGAGAGGCTGTGCACTACGAGGCACATGTGCTAAAGAAGGCGGTGAGCCTTGCACTCACGCCTGCCACTTCCACGAAACGCATGACAACGCCACCAAAATGAAATCCCAGGTGCACTAGACCCAGGGGAACCTCGGCAATAGACGCGCAACTCCGGCAAAGCACGGGCGACGGAGTGGCATGCGTGAGAGTGAGAAGCTGTGCAAGGTGTAAGGGCTGAGCCTTGTACTCACGCCTGCCACTTCCACGAAACACATCACCAGGCGGCCAAAACGGATTCCCGGGTGCAGTAGATAGTCCCAAGGGAGTCGGAGAGTAGTCGGGCACCTCCTGCCCCATCGCGGCAGCCGTAGTGGCACGCCTGCGAGTGAGAGGCTGTGCACTGTGAGGCACATGTGCTAAAGAAGGCGGTGAGCCTTGCACTCACGCCTGCCACTTCCACGAAACGCATGACAACGCCACCAAAATGAAATCCCAGGTGCACTAGACCCAGGGGAACCTCGGCAATAGACGCGCAACTCCGGCAAAGCACGGGCGACGGAGTGGCATGCGTGAGAGTGAGAAGCTGTGCAAGGTGTAAGGGCTGAGCCTTGTACTCACGCCTGCCACTTCCACGAAACACATCACCAGGCGGCCAAAACGGATTCCCGGGTGCAGTAGATAGTCCCAAGGGAGTCGGAGAGTAGTCGGGCACCTCCTGCCCCATCGCGGCAGCCGTAGTGGCACGCCTGCGAGTGAGAGGCTGTGCACTGTGAGGCACATGTGCTAAAGAAGGCGGTGAGTCTTGTACTCACGCCTGCCACTTCCACGAAACACATCACCACGCGGCTAAAATGGATTCCCGCGTGCAGTAGATAGTCCCAGGGGAGTTGGGCAGTAGACGCGCACCTCCTGCCATGTCACGGCAGCCGTAGTGGCACGCCTGCGAGTGAGAGGCTGTGCACTACGAGGCACATGTGCTAAAGAAGGCGGTGAGCCTTGCACTCACGCCTGCCACTTCCACGAAACGCATGACAACGCCACCAAAATGAAATCCCAGGTGCACTAGACCCAGGGGAACCTCGGCAATAGACGCGCAACTCCGGCAAAGCACGGGCGACGGAGTGGCATGCGTGAGAGTGAGAAGCTGTGCAAGGTGTAAGGGCTGAGCCTTGTACTCACGCCTGCCACTTCCACGAAACACATCACCAGGCGGCCAAAACGGATTCCCGGGTGCAGTAGATAGTCCCAAGGGAGTCGGAGAGTAGTCGGGCACCTCCTGCCCCATCGCGGCAGCCGTAGTGGCACGCCTGCGAGTGAGAGGCTGTGCACTGTGAGGCACATGTGCTAAAGAAGGCGGTGAGTCTTGTACTCACGCCTGCCACTTCCACGAAACACATCACCACGCGGCTAAAATGGATTCCCGCGTGCAGTAGATAGTCCCAGGGGAGTTGGGCAGTAGACGCGCACCTCCTGCCATGTCACGGCAGCCGTAGTGGCACGCCTGCGAGTGAGAGGCTGTGCACTACGAGGCACATGTGCTAAAGAAGGCGGTGAGCCTTGCACTCACGCCTGCCACTTCCACGAAACGCATGACAACGCCACCAAAATGAAATCCCAGGTGCACTAGACCCAGGGGAACCTCGGCAATAGACGCGCAACTCCGGCAAAGCACGGGCGACGGAGTGGCATGCGTGAGAGTGAGAAGCTGTGCAAGGTGTAAGGGCTGAGCCTTGTACTCACGCCTGCCACTTCCACGAAACACATCACCAGGCGGCCAAAACGGATTCTCGGGTGCAGTAGATAGTCCCAAGGGAGTCGGAGAGTAGTCGGGCACCTCCTGCCCCATCGCGGCAGCCGTAGTGGCACGCCTGCGAGTGAGAGGCTGTGCACTGTGAGGCACATGTGCTAAAGAAGGCGGTGAGTCTTGTACTCACGCCTGCCACTTCCACGAAACACATCACCACGCGGCTAAAATGGATTCCCGCGTGCACTAGATAGTCCCAGGGGAGTTGGGCAGTAGACGCGCACCTCCTGCCATGTCACGGCAGCCGTAGTGGCACGCCTGCGAGTGAGAGGCTGTGCACTACGAGGCACATGTGCTAAAGAAGGCGGTGAGCCTTGCACTCACGCCTGCCACTTCCACGAAACGCATGACAACGCCACCAAAATGAAATCCCAGGTGCACTAGACCCAGGGGAACCTCGGCAATAGACGCGCAACTCCGGCAAAGCACGGGCGACGGAGTGGCATGCGTGAGAGTGAGAAGCTGTGCAAGGTGTAAGGGCTGAGCCTTGTACTCACGCCTGCCACTTCCACGAAACACATCACCAGGCGGCCAAAACGGATTCCCGGGTGCAGTAGATAGTCCCAAGGGAGTCGGAGAGTAGTCGGGCACCTCCTGCCCCATCGCGGCAGCCGTAGTGGCACGCCTGCGAGTGAGAGGCTGTGCACTGTGAGGCACATGTGCTAAAGAAGGCGGTGAGTCTTGTACTCACGCCTGCCACTTCCACGAAACACATCACCACGCGGCTAAAATGGATTCCCGCGTGCAGTAGATAGTCCCAGGGGAGTTGGGCAGTAGACGCGCACCTCCTGCCATGTCACGGCAGCCGTAGTGGCACGCCTGCGAGTGAGAGGCTGTGCACTACGAGGCACATGTGCTAAAGAAGGCGGTGAGCCTTGCACTCACGCCTGCCACTTCCACGAAACGCATGACAACGCCACCAAAATGAAATCCCAGGTGCACTAGACCCAGGGGAACCTCGGCAATAGACGCGCAACTCCGGCAAAGCACGGGCGACGGAGTGGCATGCGTGAGAGTGAGAAGCTGTGCAAGGTGTAAGGGCTGAGCCTTGTACTCACGCCTGCCACTTCCACGAAACTCATCACCAGGCGGCCAAAACGGATTCCCGGGTGCAGTAGATAGTCCCAAGGGAGTCGGAGAGTAGTCGGGCACCTCCTGCCCCATCGCGGCAGCCGTAGTGGCACGCCTGCGAGTGAGAGGCTGTGCACTGTGAGGCACATGTGCTAAAGAAGGCGGTGAGCCTTGTACTCACGCCTGCCACTTCCACGAAACACATCACCACGCGGCTAAAATGGATTCCCGCGTGCACTAGATAGTCCCAGGGGAGTTGGGCAGTAGACGCGCACCTCCTGCCATGTCACGGCAGCCGTAGTGGCACGCCTGCGAGTGAGAGGCTGTGCACTACGAGGCACATGTGCTAAAGAAGGCGGTGAGCCTTGCACTCACGCCTGCCACTTCCACGAAACGCATGACAACGCCACCAAAATGAAATCCCAGGTGCACTAGACCCAGGGGAACCTCGGCAATAGACGCGCAACTCCGGCAAAGCACGGGCGACGGAGTGGCATGCGTGAGAGTGAGAAGCTGTGCAAGGTGTAAGGGCTGAGCCTTGTACTCACGCCTGCCACTTCCACGAAACTCATCACCAGGCGGCCAAAACGGATTCCCGGGTGCAGTAGATAGTCCCAAGGGAGTCGGAGAGTAGTCGGGCACCTCCTGCCCCATCGCGGCAGCCGTAGTGGCACGCCTGCGAGTGAGAGGCTGTGCACTGTGAGGCACATGTGCTAAAGAAGGCGGTGAGTCTTGTACTCACGCCTGCCACTTCCACGAAACACATCACCACGCGGCTAAAATGGATTCCCGCGTGCACTAGATAGTCCCAGGGGAGTTGGGCAGTAGACGCGCACCTCCTGCCATGTCACGGCAGCCGTAGTGGCACGCCTGCGAGTGAGAGGCTGTGCACTACGAGGCACATGTGCTAAAGAAGGCGGTGAGCCTTGCACTCACGCCTGCCACTTCCACGAAACGCATGACAACGCCACCAAAATGAAATCCCAGGTGCACTAGACCCAGGGGAACCTCGGCAATAGACGCGCAACTCCGGCAAAGCACGGGCGACGGAGTGGCATGCGTGAGAGTGAGAAGCTGTGCAAGGTGTAAGGGCTGAGCCTTGTACTCACGCCTGCCACTTCCACGAAACACATCACCAGGCGGCCAAAACGGATTCCCGGGTGCAGTAGATAGTCCCAAGGGAGTCGGAGAGTAGTCGGGCACCTCCTGCCCCATCGCGGCAGCCGTAGTGGCACGCCTGCGAGTGAGAGGCTGTGCACTGTGAGGCACATGTGCTAAAGAAGGCGGTGAGTCTTGTACTCACGCCTGCCACTTCCACGAAACACATCACCACGCGGCTAAAATGGATTCCCGCGTGCAGTAGATAGTTCCAGGGGAGTTGGGCAGTAGACGCGCACCTCCTGCCATGTCACGGCAGCCGTAGTGGCACGCCTGCGAGTGAGAGGCTGTGCACTACGAGGCACATGTGCTAAAGAAGGCGGTGAGCCTTGCACTCACGCCTGCCACTTCCACGAAACGCATGACAACGCCACCAAAATGAAATCCCAGGTGCACTAGACCCAGGGGAACCTCGGCAATAGACGCGCAACTCCGGCAAAGCACGGGCGACGGAGTGGCATGCGTGAGAGTGAGAAGCTGTGCAAGGTGTAAGGGCTGAGCCTTGTACTCACGCCTGCCACTTCCACGAAACACATCACCAGGCGGCCAAAACGGATTCCCGGGTGCAGTAGATAGTCCCAAGGGAGTCGGAGAGTAGTCGGGCACCTCCTGCCCCATCGCGGCAGCCGTAGTGGCACGCCTGCGAGTGAGAGGCTGTGCACTGTGAGGCACATGTGCTAAAGAAGGTGGTGAGCCTTGCACTCACGCCTGCCACTTCCACGAAACGCATGACAACGCCACCAAAATGAAATCCCAGGTGCACTAGACCCAGGGGAACCTCGGCAATAGACGCGCAACTCCGGCAAAGCACGGGCGACGGAGTGGCATGCGTGAGAGTGAGAAGCTGTGCAAGGTGTAAGGGCTGAGCCTTGTACTCACGCCTGCCACTTCCACGAAACACATCACCAGGCGGCCAAAACGGATTCCCGGGTGCAGTAGATAGTCCCAAGGGAGTCGGAGAGTAGTCGGGCACCTCCTGCCCCATCGCGGCAGCCGTAGTGGCACGCCTGCGAGTGAGAGGCTGTGCACTGTGAGGCACATGTGCTAAAGAAGGCGGTGAGTCTTGTACTCACGCCTGCCACTTCCACGAAACACATCACCACGCGGCTAAAATGGATTCCCGCGTGCAGTAGATAGTCCCAGGGGAGTTGGGCAGTAGACGCGCACCTCCTGCCATGTCACGGCAGCCGTAGTGGCACGCCTGCGAGTGAGAGGCTGTGCACTACGAGGCACATGTGCTAAAGAAGGCGGTGAGCCTTGCACTCACGCCTGCCACTTCCACGAAACGCATGACAACGCCACCAAAATGAAATCCCAGGTGCACTAGACCCAGGGGAACCTCGGCAATAGACGCGCAACTCCGGCAAAGCACGGGCGACGGAGTGGCATGCGTGAGAGTGAGAAGCTGTGCAAGGTGTAAGGGCTGAGCCTTGTACTCACGCCTGCCACTTCCACGAAACACATCACCAGGCGGCCAAAACGGATTCCCGGGTGCAGTAGATAGTCCCAAGGGAGTCGGAGAGTAGTCGGGCACCTCCTGCCCCATCGCGGCAGCCGTAGTGGCACGCCTGCGAGTGAGAGGCTGTGCACTGTGAGGCACATGTGCTAAAGAAGGCGGTGAGTCTTGTACTCACGCCTGCCACTTCCACGAAACACATCACCACGCGGCTAAAATGGATTCCCGCGTGCACTAGATAGTCCCAGGGGAGTTGGGCAGTAGACGCGCACCTCCTGCCATGTCACGGCAGCCGTAGTGGCACGCCTGCGAGTGAGAGGCTGTGCACTACGAGGCACATGTGCTAAAGAAGGCGGTGAGCCTTGCACTCACGCCTGCCACTTCCACGAAACGCATGACAACGCCACCAAAATGAAATCCCAGGTGCACTAGACCCAGGGGAACCTCGGCAATAGACGCGCAACTCCGGCAAAGCACGGGCGACGGAGTGGCATGCGTGAGAGTGAGAAGCTGTGCAAGGTGTAAGGGCTGAGCCTTGTACTCACGCCTGCCACTTCCACGAAACACATCACCAGGCGGCCAAAACGGATTCCCGGGTGCAGTAGATAGTCCCAAGGGAGTCGGAGAGTAGTCGGGCACCTCCTGCCCCATCGCGGCAGCCGTAGTGGCACGCCTGCGAGTGAGAGGCTGTGCACTGTGAGGCACATGTGCTAAAGAAGGCGGTGAGTCTTGTACTCACGCCTGCCACTTCCACGAAACACATCACCACGCGGCTAAAATGGATTCCCGCGTGCAGTAGATAGTCCCAGGGGAGTTGGGCAGTAGACGCGCACCTCCTGCCATGTCACGGCAGCCGTAGTGGCACGCCTGCGAGTGAGAGGCTGTGCACTACGAGGCACATGTGCTAAAGAAGGCGGTGAGCCTTGCACTCACGCCTGCCACTTCCACGAAACGCATGACAACGCCACCAAAATGAAATCCCAGGTGCACTAGACCCAGGGGAACCTCGGCAATAGACGCGCAACTCCGGCAAAGCACGGGCGACGGAGTGGCATGCGTGAGAGTGAGAAGCTGTGCAAGGTGTAAGGGCTGAGCCTTGTACTCACGCCTGCCACTTCCACGAAACTCATCACCAGGCGGCCAAAACGGATTCCCGGGTGCAGTAGATAGTCCCAAGGGAGTCGGAGAGTAGTCGGGCACCTCCTGCCCCATCGCGGCAGCCGTAGTGGCACGCCTGCGAGTGAGAGGCTGTGCACTGTGAGGCACATGTGCTAAAGAAGGCGGTGAGCCTTGTACTCACGCCTGCCACTTCCACGAAACACATCACCACGCGGCTAAAATGGATTCCCGCGTGCACTAGATAGTCCCAGGGGAGTTGGGCAGTAGACGCGCACCTCCTGCCATGTCACGGCAGCCGTAGTGGCACGCCTGCGAGTGAGAGGCTGTGCACTACGAGGCACATGTGCTAAAGAAGGCGGTGAGCCTTGCACTCACGCCTGCCACTTCCACGAAACGCATGACAACGCCACCAAAATGAAATCCCAGGTGCACTAGACCCAGGGGAACCTCGGCAATAGACGCGCAACTCCGGCAAAGCACGGGCGACGGAGTGGCATGCGTGAGAGTGAGAAGCTGTGCAAGGTGTAAGGGCTGAGCCTTGTACTCACGCCTGCCACTTCCACGAAACTCATCACCAGGCGGCCAAAACGGATTCCCGGGTGCAGTAGATAGTCCCAAGGGAGTCGGAGAGTAGTCGGGCACCTCCTGCCCCATCGCGGCAGCCGTAGTGGCACGCCTGCGAGTGAGAGGCTGTGCACTGTGAGGCACATGTGCTAAAGAAGGCGGTGAGTCTTGTACTCACGCCTGCCACTTCCACGAAACACATCACCACGCGGCTAAAATGGATTCCCGCGTGCACTAGATAGTCCCAGGGGAGTTGGGCAGTAGACGCGCACCTCCTGCCATGTCACGGCAGCCGTAGTGGCACGCCTGCGAGTGAGAGGCTGTGCACTACGAGGCACATGTGCTAAAGAAGGCGGTGAGCCTTGCACTCACGCCTGCCACTTCCACGAAACGCATGACAACGCCACCAAAATGAAATCCCAGGTGCACTAGACCCAGGGGAACCTCGGCAATAGACGCGCAACTCCGGCAAAGCACGGGCGACGGAGTGGCATGCGTGAGAGTGAGAAGCTGTGCAAGGTGTAAGGGCTGAGCCTTGTACTCACGCCTGCCACTTCCACGAAACACATCACCAGGCGGCCAAAACGGATTCCCGGGTGCAGTAGATAGTCCCAAGGGAGTCGGAGAGTAGTCGGGCACCTCCTGCCCCATCGCGGCAGCCGTAGTGGCACGCCTGCGAGTGAGAGGCTGTGCACTGTGAGGCACATGTGCTAAAGAAGGCGGTGAGTCTTGTACTCACGCCTGCCACTTCCACGAAACACATCACCACGCGGCTAAAATGGATTCCCGCGTGCAGTAGATAGTTCCAGGGGAGTTGGGCAGTAGACGCGCACCTCCTGCCATGTCACGGCAGCCGTAGTGGCACGCCTGCGAGTGAGAGGCTGTGCACTACGAGGCACATGTGCTAAAGAAGGCGGTGAGCCTTGCACTCACGCCTGCCACTTCCACGAAACGCATGACAACGCCACCAAAATGAAATCCCAGGTGCACTAGACCCAGGGGAACCTCGGCAATAGACGCGCAACTCCGGCAAAGCACGGGCGACGGAGTGGCATGCGTGAGAGTGAGAAGCTGTGCAAGGTGTAAGGGCTGAGCCTTGTACTCACGCCTGCCACTTCCACGAAACACATCACCAGGCGGCCAAAACGGATTCCCGGGTGCAGTAGATAGTCCCAAGGGAGTCGGAGAGTAGTCGGGCACCTCCTGCCCCATCGCGGCAGCCGTAGTGGCACGCCTGCGAGTGAGAGGCTGTGCACTGTGAGGCACATGTGCTAAAGAAGGCGGTGAGTCTTGTACTCACGCCTGCCACTTCCACGAAACACATCACCACGCGGCTAAAATGGATTCCCGCGTGCACTAGATAGTCCCAGGGGAGTTGGGCAGTAGACGCGCACCTCCTGCCATGTCACGGCAGCCGTAGTGGCACGCCTGCGAGTGAGAGGCTGTGCACTACGAGGCACATGTGCTAAAGAAGGCGGTGAGCCTTGCACTCACGCCTGCCACTTCCACGAAACGCATGACAACGCCACCAAAATGAAATCCCAGGTGCACTAGACCCAGGGGAACCTCGGCAATAGACGCGCAACTCCGGCAAAGCACGGGCGACGGAGTGGCATGCGTGAGAGTGAGAAGCTGTGCAAGGTGTAAGGGCTGAGCCTTGTACTCACGCCTGCCACTTCCACGAAACACATCACCAGGCGGCCAAAACGGATTCCCGGGTGCAGTAGATAGTCCCAAGGGAGTCGGAGAGTAGTCGGGCACCTCCTGCCCCATCGCGGCAGCCGTAGTGGCACGCCTGCGAGTGAGAGGCTGTGCACTGTGAGGCACATGTGCTAAAGAAGGCGGTGAGTCTTGTACTCACGCCTGCCACTTCCACGAAACACATCACCACGCGGCTAAAATGGATTCCCGCGTGCAGTAGATAGTCCCAGGGGAGTTGGGCAGTAGACGCGCACCTCCTGCCATGTCACGGCAGCCGTAGTGGCACGCCTGCGAGTGAGAGGCTGTGCACTACGAGGCACATGTGCTAAAGAAGGCGGTGAGCCTTGCACTCACGCCTGCCACTTCCACGAAACGCATGACAACGCCACCAAAATGAAATCCCAGGTGCACTAGACCCAGGGGAACCTCGGCAATAGACGCGCAACTCCGGCAAAGCACGGGCGACGGAGTGGCATGCGTGAGAGTGAGAAGCTGTGCAAGGTGTAAGGGCTGAGCCTTGTACTCACGCCTGCCACTTCCACGAAACTCATCACCAGGCGGCCAAAACGGATTCCCGGGTGCAGTAGATAGTCCCAAGGGAGTCGGAGAGTAGTCGGGCACCTCCTGCCCCATCGCGGCAGCCGTAGTGGCACGCCTGCGAGTGAGAGGCTGTGCACTGTGAGGCACATGTGCTAAAGAAGGCGGTGAGCCTTGTACTCACGCCTGCCACTTCCACGAAACACATCACCACGCGGCTAAAATGGATTCCCGCGTGCACTAGATAGTCCCAGGGGAGTTGGGCAGTAGACGCGCACCTCCTGCCATGTCACGGCAGCCGTAGTGGCACGCCTGCGAGTGAGAGGCTGTGCACTACGAGGCACATGTGCTAAAGAAGGCGGTGAGCCTTGCACTCACGCCTGCCACTTCCACGAAACGCATGACAACGCCACCAAAATGAAATCCCAGGTGCACTAGACCCAGGGGAACCTCGGCAATAGACGCGCAACTCCGGCAAAGCACGGGCGACGGAGTGGCATGCGTGAGAGTGAGAAGCTGTGCAAGGTGTAAGGGCTGAGCCTTGTACTCACGCCTGCCACTTCCACGAAACACATCACCAGGCGGCCAAAACGGATTCCCGGGTGCAGTAGATAGTCCCAAGGGAGTCGGAGAGTAGTCGGGCACCTCCTGCCCCATCGCGGCAGCCGTAGTGGCACGCCTGCGAGTGAGAGGCTGTGCACTGTGAGGCACATGTGCTAAAGAAGGCGGTGAGTCTTGTACTCACGCCTGCCACTTCCACGAAACACATCACCACGCGGCTAAAATGGATTCCCGCGTGCACTAGATAGTCCCAGGGGAGTTGGGCAGTAGACGCGCACCTCCTGCCATGTCACGGCAGCCGTAGTGGCACGCCTGCGAGTGAGAGGCTGTGCACTACGAGGCACATGTGCTAAAGAAGGCGGTGAGCCTTGCACTCACGCCTGCCACTTCCACGAAACGCATGACAACGCCACCAAAATGAAATCCCAGGTGCACTAGACCCAGGGGAACCTCGGCAATAGACGCGCAACTCCGGCAAAGCACGGGCGACGGAGTGGCATGCGTGAGAGTGAGAAGCTGTGCAAGGTGTAAGGGCTGAGCCTTGTACTCACGCCTGCCACTTCCACGAAACACATCACCAGGCGGCCAAAACGGATTCCCGGGTGCAGTAGATAGTCCCAAGGGAGTCGGAGAGTAGTCGGGCACCTCCTGCCCCATCGCGGCAGCCGTAGTGGCACGCCTGCGAGTGAGAGGCTGTGCACTGTGAGGCACATGTGCTAAAGAAGGCGGTGAGTCTTGTACTCACGCCTGCCACTTCCACGAAACACATCACCACGCGGCTAAAATGGATTCCCGCGTGCAGTAGATAGTCCCAGGGGAGTTGGGCAGTAGACGCGCACCTCCTGCCATGTCACGGCAGCCGTAGTGGCACGCCTGCGAGTGAGAGGCTGTGCACTACGAGGCACATGTGCTAAAGAAGGCGGTGAGCCATGTCACGGCAGCCGTAGTGGCACGCCTGCGAGTGAGAGGCTGTGGTAAAGAAGGCGGTGAGCCTTGCACTCACGCCTGCCACTTCCACGAAACGCATGACAACGCCACCAAAATGAAATCCCAGGTGCACTAGACCCAGGGGAACCTCGGCAATAGACGCGCAACTCCGGCAAAGCACGGGCGACGGAGTGGCATGCGTGAGAGTGAGAAGCTGTGCAAGGTGTAAGGGCTGAGCCTTGTACTCACGCCTGCCACTTGTCCAAGGGAGTCGGAGAGCTCCTGCCCCATCGCGGCAGCCGTAGTGGCACGCCTGCGAGTGAGAGGCTGTGCACTGTGAGGCACATGTGCTAAAGAAGGCGGTGAGCCTTGTACTCACGCCTGCCACTTCCACGAAACACATCACCACGCGGCTAAAATGGATTCCCGCGTGCACTAGATAGTCCCAGGGGAGTTGGGCAGTAGACGCGCACCTCCTGCCATGTCACGGCAGCCGTAGTGGCACGCCTGCGAGTGAGAGGCTGTGCACTACGAGGCACATGTCCTAAAGAAGGCGGTGAGCCTTGCACTCACGCCTGCCACTTCCACGAAACGCATGACAACGCCACCAAAATGAAATCCCAGGTGCACTAGACCCAGGGGAACCTCGGCAATAGACGCGCAACTCCGGCAAAGCACGGGCGACGGAGTGGCATGCGTGAGAGTGAGAAGCTGTGCAAGGTGTAAGGGCTGAGCCTTGTACTCACGCCTGCCACTTCCACGAAACTCATCACCAGGCGGCCAAAACGGATTCCCGGGTGCAGTAGATAGTCCCAAGGGAGTCGGAGAGTAGTCGGGCACCTCCTGCCCCATCGCGGCAGCCGTAGTGGCACGCCTGCGAGTGAGAGGCTGTGCACTGTGAGGCACATGTGCTAAAGAAGGCGGTGAGTCTTGTACTCACGCCTGCCACTTCCACGAAACACATCACCACGCGGCTAAAATGGATTCCCGCGTGCACTAGATAGTCCCAGGGGAGTTGGGCAGTAGACGCGCACCTCCTGCCATGTCACGGCAGCCGTAGTGGCACGCCTGCGAGTGAGAGGCTGTGCACTACGAGGCACATGTGCTAAAGAAGGCGGTGAGCCTTGCACTCACGCCTGCCACTTCCACGAAACGCATGACAACGCCACCAAAATGAAATCCCAGGTGCACTAGACCCAGGGGAACCTCGGCAATAGACGCGCAACTCCGGCAAAGCACGGGCGACGGAGTGGCATGCGTGAGAGTGAGAAGCTGTGCAAGGTGTAAGGGCTGAGCCTTGTACTCACGCCTGCCACTTCCACGAAACACATCACCAGGCGGCCAAAACGGATTCCCGGGTGCAGTAGATAGTCCCAAGGGAGTCGGAGAGTAGTCGGGCACCTCCTGCCCCATCGCGGCAGCCGTAGTGGCACGCCTGCGAGTGAGAGGCTGTGCACTGTGAGGCACATGTGCTAAAGAAGGCGGTGAGTCTTGTACTCACGCCTGCCACTTCCACGAAACACATCACCACGCGGCTAAAATGGATTCCCGCGTGCAGTAGATAGTCCCAGGGGAGTTGGGCAGTAGACGCGCACCTCCTGCCATGTCACGGCAGCCGTAGTGGCACGCCTGCGAGTGAGAGGCTGTGCACTACGAGGCACATGTGCTAAAGAAGGCGGTGAGCCTTGCACTCACGCCTGCCACTTCCACGAAACGCATGACAACGCCACCAAAATGAAATCCCAGGTGCACTAGACCCAGGGGAACCTCGGCAATAGACGCGCAACTCCGGCAAAGCACGGGCGACGGAGTGGCATGCGTGAGAGTGAGAAGCTGTGCAAGGTGTAAGGGCTGAGCCTTGTACTCACGCCTGCCACTTCCACGAAACACATCACCAGGCGGCCAAAACGGATTCCCGGGTGCAGTAGATAGTCCCAAGGGAGTCGGAGAGTAGTCGGGCACCTCCTGCCCCATCGCGGCAGCCGTAGTGGCACGCCTGCGAGTGAGAGGCTGTGCACTGTGAGGCACATGTGCTAAAGAAGGCGGTGAGTCTTGTACTCACGCCTGCCACTTCCACGAAACACATCACCACGCGGCTAAAATGGATTCCCGCGTGCAGTAGATAGTCCCAGGGGAGTTGGGCAGTAGACGCGCACCTCCTGCCATGTCACGGCAGCCGTAGTGGCACGCCTGCGAGTGAGAGGCTGTGCACTACGAGGCACATGTGCTAAAGAAGGCGGTGAGCCTTGCACTCACGCCTGCCACTTCCACGAAACGCATGACAACGCCACCAAAATGAAATCCCAGGTGCACTAGACCCAGGGGAACCTCGGCAATAGACGCGCAACTCCGGCAAAGCACGGGCGACGGAGTGGCATGCGTGAGAGTGAGAAGCTGTGCAAGGTGTAAGGGCTGAGCCTTGTACTCACGCCTGCCACTTCCACGAAACACATCACCAGGCGGCCAAAACGGATTCCCGGGTGCAGTAGATAGTCCCAAGGGAGTCGGAGAGTAGTCGGGCACCTCCTGCCCCATCGCGGCAGCCGTAGTGGCACGCCTGCGAGTGAGAGGCTGTGCACTGTGAGGCACATGTGCTAAAGAAGGCGGTGAGTCTTGTACTCACGCCTGCCACTTCCACGAAACACATCACCACGCGGCTAAAATGGATTCCCGCGTGCACTAGATAGTCCCAGGGGAGTTGGGCAGTAGACGCGCACCTCCTGCCATGTCACGGCAGCCGTAGTGGCACGCCTGCGAGTGAGAGGCTGTGCACTACGAGGCACATGTGCTAAAGAAGGCGGTGAGCCTTGCACTCACGCCTGCCACTTCCACGAAACGCATGACAACGCCACCAAAATGAAATCCCAGGTGCACTAGACCCAGGGGAACCTCGGCAATAGACGCGCAACTCCGGCAAAGCACGGGCGACGGAGTGGCATGCGTGAGAGTGAGAAGCTGTGCAAGGTGTAAGGGCTGAGCCTTGTACTCACGCCTGCCACTTCCACGAAACACATCACCAGGCGGCCAAAACGGATTCCCGGGTGCAGTAGATAGTCCCAAGGGAGTCGGAGAGTAGTCGGGCACCTCCTGCCCCATCGCGGCAGCCGTAGTGGCACGCCTGCGAGTGAGAGGCTGTGCACTGTGAGGCACATGTGCTAAAGAAGGCGGTGAGTCTTGTACTCACGCCTGCCACTTCCACGAAACACATCACCACGCGGCTAAAATGGATTCCCGCGTGCAGTAGATAGTCCCAGGGGAGTTGGGCAGTAGACGCGCACCTCCTGCCATGTCACGGCAGCCGTAGTGGCACGCCTGCGAGTGAGAGGCTGTGCACTACGAGGCACATGTGCTAAAGAAGGCGGTGAGCCTTGCACTCACGCCTGCCACTTCCACGAAACGCATGACAACGCCACCAAAATGAAATCCCAGGTGCACTAGACCCAGGGGAACCTCGGCAATAGACGCGCAACTCCGGCAAAGCACGGGCGACGGAGTGGCATGCGTGAGAGTGAGAAGCTGTGCAAGGTGTAAGGGCTGAGCCTTGTACTCACGCCTGCCACTTCCACGAAACTCATCACCAGGCGGCCAAAACGGATTCCCGGGTGCAGTAGATAGTCCCAAGGGAGTCGGAGAGTAGTCGGGCACCTCCTGCCCCATCGCGGCAGCCGTAGTGGCACGCCTGCGAGTGAGAGGCTGTGCACTGTGAGGCACATGTGCTAAAGAAGGCGGTGAGCCTTGTACTCACGCCTGCCACTTCCACGAAACACATCACCACGCGGCTAAAATGGATTCCCGCGTGCACTAGATAGTCCCAGGGGAGTTGGGCAGTAGACGCGCACCTCCTGCCATGTCACGGCAGCCGTAGTGGCACGCCTGCGAGTGAGAGGCTGTGCACTACGAGGCACATGTGCTAAAGAAGGCGGTGAGCCTTGCACTCACGCCTGCCACTTCCACGAAACGCATGACAACGCCACCAAAATGAAATCCCAGGTGCACTAGACCCAGGGGAACCTCGGCAATAGACGCGCAACTCCGGCAAAGCACGGGCGACGGAGTGGCATGCGTGAGAGTGAGAAGCTGTGCAAGGTGTAAGGGCTGAGCCTTGTACTCACGCCTGCCACTTCCACGAAACTCATCACCAGGCGGCCAAAACGGACTCCCGGGTGCAGTAGATAGTCCCAAGGGAGTCGGAGAGTAGTCGGGCACCTCCTGCCCCATCGCGGCAGCCGTAGTGGCACGCCTGCGAGTGAGAGGCTGTGCACTGTGAGGCACATGTGCTAAAGAAGGCGGTGAGTCTTGTACTCACGCCTGCCACTTCCACGAAACACATCACCACGCGGCTAAAATGGATTCCCGCGTGCAGTAGATAGTCCCAGGGGAGTTGGGCAGTAGACGCGCACCTCCTGCCATGTCACGGCAGCCGTAGTGGCACGCCTGCGAGTGAGAGGCTGTGCACTACGAGGCACATGTGCTAAAGAAGGCGGTGAGCCTTGCACTCACGCCTGCCACTTCCACGAAACGCATGACAACGCCACCAAAATGAAATCCCAGGTGCACTAGACCCAGGGGAACCTCGGCAATAGACGCGCAACTCCGGCAAAGCACGGGCGACGGAGTGGCATGCGTGAGAGTGAGAAGCTGTGCAAGGTGTAAGGGCTGAGCCTTGTACTCACGCCTGCCACTTCCACGAAACACATCACCAGGCGGCCAAAACGGATTCCCGGGTGCAGTAGATAGCCCCAAGGGAGTCGGAGAGTAGTCGGGCACCTCCTGCCCCATCGCGGCAGCCGTAGTGGCACGCCTGCGAGTGAGAGGCTGTGCACTGTGAGGCACATGTGCTAAAGAAGGCGGTGAGTCTTGTACTCACGCCTGCCACTTCCACGAAACACATCACCACGCGGCTAAAATGGATTCCCGCGTGCACTAGATAGTCCCAGGGGAGTTGGGCAGTAGACGCGCACCTCCTGCCATGTCACGGCAGCCGTAGTGGCACGCCTGCGAGTGAGAGGCTGTGCACTACGAGGCACATGTGCTAAAGAAGGCGGTGAGCCTTGCACTCACGCCTGCCACTTCCACGAAACGCATGACAACGCCACCAAAATGAAATCCCAGGTGCACTAGACCCAGGGGAACCTCGGCAATAGACGCGCAACTCCGGCAAAGCACGGGCGACGGAGTGGCATGCGTGAGAGTGAGAAGCTGTGCAAGGTGTAAGGGCTGAGCCTTGTACTCACGCCTGCCACTTCCACGAAACACATCACCAGGCGGCCAAAACGGATTCCCGGGTGCAGTAGATAGTCCCAAGGGAGTCGGAGAGTAGTCGGGCACCTCCTGCCCCATCGCGGCAGCCGTAGTGGCACGCCTGCGAGTGAGAGGCTGTGCACTGTGAGGCACATGTGCTAAAGAAGGCGGTGAGTCTTGTACTCACGCCTGCCACTTCCACGAAACACATCACCACGCGGCTAAAATGGATTCCCGCGTGCACTAGATAGTCCCAGGGGAGTTGGGCAGTAGACGCGCACCTCCTGCCATGTCACGGCAGCCGTAGTGGCACGCCTGCGAGTGAGAGGCTGTGCACTACGAGGCACATGTGCTAAAGAAGGCGGTGAGCCTTGCACTCACGCCTGCCACTTCCACGAAACGCATGACAACGCCACCAAAATGAAATCCCAGGTGCACTAGACCCAGGGGAACCTCGGCAATAGACGCGCAACTCCGGCAAAGCACGGGCGACGGAGTGGCATGCGTGAGAGTGAGAAGCTGTGCAAGGTGTAAGGGCTGAGCCTTGTACTCACGCCTGCCACTTCCACGAAACACATCACCAGGCGGCCAAAACGGATTCCCGGGTGCAGTAGATAGTCCCAAGGGAGTCGGAGAGTAGTCGGGCACCTCCTGCCCCATCGCGGCAGCCGTAGTGGCACGCCTGCGAGTGAGAGGCTGTGCACTGTGAGGCACATGTGCTAAAGAAGGCGGTGAGTCTTGTACTCACGCCTGCCACTTCCACGAAACACATCACCACGCGGCTAAAATGGATTCCCGCGTGCAGTAGATAGTCCCAGGGGAGTTGGGCAGTAGACGCGCACCTCCTGCCATGTCACGGCAGCCGTAGTGGCACGCCTGCGAGTGAGAGGCTGTGCACTACGAGGCACATGTGCTAAAGAAGGCGGTGAGCCTTGCACTCACGCCTGCCACTTCCACGAAACGCATGACAACGCCACCAAAATGAAATCCCAGGTGCACTAGACCCAGGGGAACCTCGGCAATAGACGCGCAACTCCGGCAAAGCACGGGCGACGGAGTGGCATGCGTGAGAGTGAGAAGCTGTGCAAGGTGTAAGGGCTGAGCCTTGTACTCACGCCTGCCACTTCCACGAAACTCATCACCAGGCGGCCAAAACGGATTCCCGGGTGCAGTAGATAGTCCCAAGGGAGTCGGAGAGTAGTCGGGCACCTCCTGCCCCATCGCGGCAGCCGTAGTTGCACGCCTGCGAGTGAGAGGCTGTGCACTGTGAGGCACATGTGCTAAAGAAGGCGGTGAGCCTTGTACTCACGCCTGCCACTTCCACGAAACACATCACCACGCGGCTAAAATGGATTCCCGCGTGCAGTAGATAGTCCCAGGGGAGTTGGGCAGTAGACGCGCACCTCCTGCCATGTCACGGCAGCCGTAGTGGCACGCCTGCGAGTGAGAGGCTGTGCACTACGAGGCACATGTGCTAAAGAAGGCGGTGAGCCTTGCACTCACGCCTGCCACTTCCACGAAACGCATGACAACGCCACCAAAATGAAATCCCAGGTGCACTAGACCCAGGGGAACCTCGGCAATAGACGCGCAACTCCGGCAAAGCACGGGCGACGGAGTGGCATGCGTGAGAGTGAGAAGCTGTGCAAGGTGTAAGGGCTGAGCCTTGTACTCACGCCTGCCACTTCCACGAAACACATCACCAGGCGGCCAAAACGGATTCCCGGGTGCAGTAGATAGTCCCAAGGGAGTCGGAGAGTAGTCGGGCACCTCCTGCCCCATCGCGGCAGCCGTAGTGGCACGCCTGCGAGTGAGAGGCTGTGCACTGTGAGGCACATGTGCTAAAGAAGGCGGTGAGTCTTGTACTCACGCCTGCCACTTCCACGAAACACATCACCACGCGGCTAAAATGGATTCCCGCGTGCACTAGATAGTCCCAGGGGAGTTGGGCAGTAGACGCGCACCTCCTGCCATGTCACGGCAGCCGTAGTGGCACGCCTGCGAGTGAGAGGCTGTGCACTACGAGGCACATGTGCTAAAGAAGGCGGTGAGCCTTGCACTCACGCCTGCCACTTCCACGAAACGCATGACAACGCCACCAAAATGAAATCCCAGGTGCACTAGACCCAGGGGAACCTCGGCAATAGACGCGCAACTCCGGCAAAGCACGGGCGACGGAGTGGCATGCGTGAGAGTGAGAAGCTGTGCAAGGTGTAAGGGCTGAGCCTTGTACTCACGCCTGCCACTTCCACGAAACACATCACCAGGCGGCCAAAACGGATTCCCGGGTGCAGTAGATAGTCCCAAGGGAGTCGGAGAGTAGTCGGGCACCTCCTGCCCCATCGCGGCAGCCGTAGTGGCACGCCTGCGAGTGAGAGGCTGTGCACTGTGAGGCACATGTGCTAAAGAAGGCGGTGAGTCTTGTACTCACGCCTGCCACTTCCACGAAACACATCACCACGCGGCTAAAATGGATTCCCGCGTGCAGTAGATAGTCCCAGGGGAGTTGGGCAGTAGACGCGCACCTCCTGCCATGTCACGGCAGCCGTAGTGGCACGCCTGCGAGTGAGAGGCTGTGCACTACGAGGCACATGTGCTAAAGAAGGCGGTGAGCCTTGCACTCACGCCTGCCACTTCCACGAAACGCATGACAACGCCACCAAAATGAAATCCCAGGTGCACTAGACCCAGGGGAACCTCGGCAATAGACGCGCAACTCCGGCAAAGCACGGGCGACGGAGTGGCATGCGTGAGAGTGAGAAGCTGTGCAAGGTGTAAGGGCTGAGCCTTGTACTCACGCCTGCCACTTCCACGAAACTCATCACCAGGCGGCCAAAACGGATTCCCGGGTGCAGTAGATAGTCCCAAGGGAGTCGGAGAGTAGTCGGGCACCTCCTGCCCCATCGCGGCAGCCGTAGTGGCACGCCTGCGAGTGAGAGGCTGTGCACTGTGAGGCACATGTGCTAAAGAAGGCGGTGAGCCTTGTACTCACGCCTGCCACTTCCACGAAACACATCACCACGCGGCTAAAATGGATTCCCGCGTGCACTAGATAGTCCCAGGGGAGTTGGGCAGTAGACGCGCACCTCCTGCCATGTCACGGCAGCCGTAGTGGCACGCCTGCGAGTGAGAGGCTGTGCACTACGAGGCACATGTGCTAAAGAAGGCGGTGAGCCTTGCACTCACGCCTGCCACTTCCACGAAACGCATGACAACGCCACCAAAATGAAATCCCAGGTGCACTAGACCCAGGGGAACCTCGGCAATAGACGCGCAACTCCGGCAAAGCACGGGCGACGGAGTGGCATGCGTGAGAGTGAGAAGCTGTGCAAGGTGTAAGGGCTGAGCCTTGTACTCACGCCTGCCACTTCCACGAAACTCATCACCAGGCGGCCAAAACGGACTCCCGGGTGCAGTAGATAGTCCCAAGGGAGTCGGAGAGTAGTCGGGCACCTCCTGCCCCATCGCGGCAGCCGTAGTGGCACGCCTGCGAGTGAGAGGCTGTGGACTGTGAGGCACATGTGCTAAAGAAGGCGGTGAGTCTTGTACTCACGCCTGCCACTTCCACGAAACACATCACCACGCGGCTAAAATGGATTCCCGCGTGCAGTAGATAGTCCCAGGGGAGTTGGGCAGTAGACGCGCACCTCCTGCCATGTCACGGCAGCCGTAGTGGCACGCCTGCGAGTGAGAGGCTGTGCACTACGAGGCACATGTGCTAAAGAAGGCGGTGAGCCTTGCACTCACGCCTGCCACTTCCACGAAACGCATGACAACGCCACCAAAATGAAATCCCAGGTGCACTAGACCCAGGGGAACCTCGGCAATAGACGCGCAACTCCGGCAAAGCACGGGCGACGGAGTGGCATGCGTGAGAGTGAGAAGCTGTGCAAGGTGTAAGGGCTGAGCCTTGTACTCACGCCTGCCACTTCCACGAAACACATCACCAGGCGGCCAAAACGGATTCCCGGGTGCAGTAGATAGTCCCAAGGGAGTCGGAGAGTAGTCGGGCACCTCCTGCCCCATCGCGGCAGCCGTAGTGGCACGCCTGCGAGTGAGAGGCTGTGCACTGTGAGGCACATGTGCTAAAGAAGGCGGTGAGTCTTGTACTCACGCCTGCCACTTCCACGAAACACATCACCACGCGGCTAAAATGGATTCCCGCGTGCACTAGATAGTCCCAGGGGAGTTGGGCAGTAGACGCGCACCTCCTGCCATGTCACGGCAGCCGTAGTGGCACGCCTGCGAGTGAGAGGCTGTGCACTACGAGGCACATGTGCTAAAGAAGGCGGTGAGCCTTGCACTCACGCCTGCCACTTCCACGAAACGCATGACAACGCCACCAAAATGAAATCCCAGGTGCACTAGACCCAGGGGAACCTCGGCAATAGACGCGCAACTCCGGCAAAGCACGGGCGACGGAGTGGCATGCGTGAGAGTGAGAAGCTGTGCAAGGTGTAAGGGCTGAGCCTTGTACTCACGCCTGCCACTTCCACGAAACACATCACCAGGCGGCCAAAACGGATTCCCGGGTGCAGTAGATAGTCCCAAGGGAGTCGGAGAGTAGTCGGGCACCTCCTGCCCCATCGCGGCAGCCGTAGTGGCACGCCTGCGAGTGAGAGGCTGTGCACTGTGAGGCACATGTGCTAAAGAAGGCGGTGAGTCTTGTACTCACGCCTGCCACTTCCACGAAACACATCACCACGCGGCTAAAATGGATTCCCGCGTGCAGTAGATAGTCCCAGGGGAGTTGGGCAGTAGACGCGCACCTCCTGCCATGTCACGGCAGCCGTAGTGGCACGCCTGCGAGTGAGAGGCTGTGCACTACGAGGCACATGTGCTAAAGAAGGCGGTGAGCCTTGCACTCACGCCTGCCACTTCCACGAAACGCATGACAACGCCACCAAAATGAAATCCCAGGTGCACTAGACCCAGGGGAACCTCGGCAATAGACGCGCAACTCCGGCAGAGCACGGGCGACGGAGTGGCATGCGTGAGAGTGAGAAGCTGTGCAAGGTGTAAGGGCTGAGCCTTGTACTCACGCCTGCCACTTCCACGAAACTCATCACCAGGCGGCCAAAACGGATTCCCGGGTGCAGTAGATAGTCCCAAGGGAGTCGGAGAGTAGTCGGGCACCTCCTGCCCCATCGCGGCAGCCGTAGTGGCACGCCTGCGAGTGAGAGGCTGTGCACTGTGAGGCACATGTGCTAAAGAAGGCGGTGAGCCTTGTACTCACGCCTGCCACTTCCACGAAACACATCACCACGCGGCTAAAATGGATTCCCGCGTGCACTAGATAGTCCCAGGGGAGTTGGGCAGTAGACGCGCACCTCCTGCCATGTCACGGCAGCCGTAGTGGCACGCCTGCGAGTGAGAGGCTGTGCACTACGAGGCACATGTGCTAAAGAAGGCGGTGAGCCTTGCACTCACGCCTGCCACTTCCACGAAACGCATGACAACGCCACCAAAATGAAATCCCAGGTGCACTAGACCCAGGGGAACCTCGGCAATAGACGCGCAACTCCGGCAAAGCACGGGCGACGGAGTGGCATGCGTGAGAGTGAGAAGCTGTGCAAGGTGTAAGGGCTGAGCCTTGTACTCACGCCTGCCACTTCCACGAAACTCATCACCAGGCGGCCAAAACGGACTCCCGGGTGCAGTAGATAGTCCCAAGGGAGTCGGAGAGTAGTCGGGCACCTCCTGCCCCATCGCGGCAGCCGTAGTGGCACGCCTGCGAGTGAGAGGCTGTGGACTGTGAGGCACATGTGCTAAAGAAGGCGGTGAGTCTTGTACTCACGCCTGCCACTTCCACGAAACACATCACCACGCGGCTAAAATGGATTCCCGCGTGCAGTAGATAGTCCCAGGGGAGTTGGGCAGTAGACGCGCACCTCCTGCCATGTCACGGCAGCCGTAGTGGCACGCCTGCGAGTGAGAGGCTGTGCACTACGAGGCACATGTGCTAAAGAAGGCGGTGAGCCTTGCACTCACGCCTGCCACTTCCACGAAACGCATGACAACGCCACCAAAATGAAATCCCAGGTGCACTAGACCCAGGGGAACCTCGGCAATAGACGCGCAACTCCGGCAAAGCACGGGCGACGGAGTGGCATGCGTGAGAGTGAGAAGCTGTGCAAGGTGTAAGGGCTGAGCCTTGTACTCACGCCTGCCACTTCCACGAAACACATCACCAGGCGGCCAAAACGGATTCCCGGGTGCAGTAGATAGTCCCAAGGGAGTCGGAGAGTAGTCGGGCACCTCCTGCCCCATCGCGGCAGCCGTAGTGGCACGCCTGCGAGTGAGAGGCTGTGCACTGTGAGGCACATGTGCTAAAGAAGGCGGTGAGTCTTGTACTCACGCCTGCCACTTCCACGAAACACATCACCACGCGGCTAAAATGGATTCCCGCGTGCACTAGATAGTCCCAGGGGAGTTGGGCAGTAGACGCGCACCTCCTGCCATGTCACGGCAGCCGTAGTGGCACGCCTGCGAGTGAGAGGCTGTGCACTACGAGGCACATGTGCTAAAGAAGGCGGTGAGCCTTGCACTCACGCCTGCCACTTCCACGAAACGCATGACAACGCCACCAAAATGAAATCCCAGGTGCACTAGACCCAGGGGAACCTCGGCAATAGACGCGCAACTCCGGCAAAGCACGGGCGACGGAGTGGCATGCGTGAGAGTGAGAAGCTGTGCAAGGTGTAAGGGCTGAGCCTTGTACTCACGCCTGCCACTTCCACGAAACACATCACCAGGCGGCCAAAACGGATTCCCGGGTGCAGTAGATAGTCCCAAGGGAGTCGGAGAGTAGTCGGGCACCTCCTGCCCCATCGCGGCAGCCGTAGTGGCACGCCTGCGAGTGAGAGGCTGTGCACTGTGAGGCACATGTGCTAAAGAAGGCGGTGAGTCTTGTACTCACGCCTGCCACTTCCACGAAACACATCACCACGCGGCTAAAATGGATTCCCGCGTGCAGTAGATAGTCCCAGGGGAGTTGGGCAGTAGACGCGCACCTCCTGCCATGTCACGGCAGCCGTAGTGGCACGCCTGCGAGTGAGAGGCTGTGCACTACGAGGCACATGTGCTAAAGAAGGCGGTGAGCCTTGCACTCACGCCTGCCACTTCCACGAAACGCATGACAACGCCACCAAAATGAAATCCCAGGTGCACTAGACCCAGGGGAACCTCGGCAATAGACGCGCAACTCCGGCAGAGCACGGGCGACGGAGTGGCATGCGTGAGAGTGAGAAGCTGTGCAAGGTGTAAGGGCTGAGCCTTGTACTCACGCCTGCCACTTCCACGAAACTCATCACCAGGCGGCCAAAACGGATTCCCGGGTGCAGTAGATAGTCCCAAGGGAGTCGGAGAGTAGTCGGGCACCTCCTGCCCCATCGCGGCAGCCGTAGTGGCACGCCTGCGAGTGAGAGGCTGTGCACTGTGAGGCACATGTGCTAAAGAAGGCGGTGAGCCTTGTACTCACGCCTGCCACTTCCACGAAACACATCACCACGCGGCTAAAATGGATTCCCGCGTGCACTAGATAGTCCCAGGGGAGTTGGGCAGTAGACGCGCACCTCCTGCCATGTCACGGCAGCCGTAGTGGCACGCCTGCGAGTGAGAGGCTGTGCACTACGAGGCACATGTGCTAAAGAAGGCGGTGAGCCTTGCACTCACGCCTGCCACTTCCACGAAACGCATGACAACGCCACCAAAATGAAATCCCAGGTGCACTAGACCCAGGGGAACCTCGGCAATAGACGCGCAACTCCGGCAAAGCACGGGCGACGGAGTGGCATGCGTGAGAGTGAGAAGCTGTGCAAGGTGTAAGGGCTGAGCCTTGTACTCACGCCTGCCACTTCCACGAAACACATCACCAGGCGGCCAAAACGGATTCCCGGGTGCAGTAGATAGTCCCAAGGGAGTCGGAGAGTAGTCGGGCACCTCCTGCCCCATCGCGGCAGCCGTAGTGGCACGCCTGCGAGTGAGAGGCTGTGCACTGTGAGGCACATGTGCTAAAGAAGGCGGTGAGTCTTGTACTCACGCCTGCCACTTCCACGAAACACATCACCACGCGGCTAAAATGGATTCCCGCGTGCACTAGATAGTCCCAGGGGAGTTGGGCAGTAGACGCGCACCTCCTGCCATGTCACGGCAGCCGTAGTGGCACGCCTGCGAGTGAGAGGCTGTGCACTACGAGGCACATGTGCTAAAGAAGGCGGTGAGCCTTGCACTCACGCCTGCCACTTCCACGAAACGCATGACAACGCCACCAAAATGAAATCCCAGGTGCACTAGACCCAGGGGAACCTCGGCAATAGACGCGCAACTCCGGCAAAGCACGGGCGACGGAGTGGCATGCGTGAGAGTGAGAAGCTGTGCAAGGTGTAAGGGCTGAGCCTTGTACTCACGCCTGCCACTTCCACGAAACACATCACCAGGCGGCCAAAACGGATTCCCGGGTGCAGTAGATAGTCCCAAGGGAGTCGGAGAGTAGTCGGGCACCTCCTGCCCCATCGCGGCAGCCGTAGTGGCACGCCTGCGAGTGAGAGGCTGTGCACTGTGAGGCACATGTGCTAAAGAAGGCGGTGAGTCTTGTACTCACGCCTGCCACTTCCACGAAACACATCACCACGCGGCTAAAATGGATTCCCGCGTGCAGTAGATAGTCCCAGGGGAGTTGGGCAGTAGACGCGCACCTCCTGCCATGTCACGGCAGCCGTAGTGGCACGCCTGCGAGTGAGAGGCTGTGCACTACGAGGCACATGTGCTAAAGAAGGCGGTGAGCCTTGCACTCACGCCTGCCACTTCCACGAAACGCATGACAACGCCACCAAAATGAAATCCCAGGTGCACTAGACCCAGGGGAACCTCGGCAATAGACGCGCAACTCCGGCAAAGCACGGGCGACGGAGTGGCATGCGTGAGAGTGAGAAGCTGTGCAAGGTGTAAGGGCTGAGCCTTGTACTCACGCCTGCCACTTCCACGAAACTCATCACCAGGCGGCCAAAACGGATTCCCGGGTGCAGTAGATAGTCCCAAGGGAGTCGGAGAGTAGTCGGGCACCTCCTGCCCCATCGCGGCAGCCGTAGTGGCACGCCTGCGAGTGAGAGGCTGTGCACTGTGAGGCACATGTGCTAAAGAAGGCGGTGAGCCTTGTACTCACGCCTGCCACTTCCACGAAACACATCACCACGCGGCTAAAATGGATTCCCGCGTGCACTAGATAGTCCCAGGGGAGTTGGGCAGTAGACGCGCACCTCCTGCCATGTCACGGCAGCCGTAGTGGCACGCCTGCGAGTGAGAGGCTGTGCACTACGAGGCACATGTGCTAAAGAAGGCGGTGAGCCTTGCACTCACGCCTGCCACTTCCACGAAACGCATGACAACGCCACCAAAATGAAATCCCAGGTGCACTAGACCCAGGGGAACCTCGGCAATAGACGCGCAACTCCGGCAAAGCACGGGCGACGGAGTGGCATGCGTGAGAGTGAGAAGCTGTGCAAGGTGTAAGGGCTGAGCCTTGTACTCACGCCTGCCACTTCCACGAAACTCATCACCAGGCGGCCAAAACGGATTCCCGGGTGCAGTAGATAGTCCCAAGGGAGTCGGAGAGTAGTCGGGCACCTCCTGCCCCATCGCGGCAGCCGTAGTGGCACGCCTGCGAGTGAGAGGCTGTGCACTGTGAGGCACATGTGCTAAAGAAGGCGGTAAGTCTTGTACTCACGCCTGCCACTTCCACGAAACACATCACCACGCGGCTAAAATGGATTCCCGCGTGCACTAGATAGTCCCAGGGGAGTTGGGCAGTAGACGCGCACCTCCTGCCATGTCACGGCAGCCGTAGTGGCACGCCTGCGAGTGAGAGGCTGTGCACTACGAGGCACATGTGCTAAAGAAGGCGGTGAGCCTTGCACTCACGCCTGCCACTTCCACGAAACGCATGACAACGCCACCAAAATGAAATCCCAGGTGCACTAGACCCAGGGGAACCTCGGCAATAGACGCGCAACTCCGGCAAAGCACGGGCGACGGAGTGGCATGCGTGAGAGTGAGAAGCTGTGCAAGGTGTAAGGGCTGAGCCTTGTACTCACGCCTGCCACTTCCACGAAACACATCACCAGGCGGCCAAAACGGATTCCCGGGTGCAGTAGATAGTCCCAAGGGAGTCGGAGAGTAGTCGGGCACCTCCTGCCCCATCGCGGCAGCCGTAGTGGCACGCCTGCGAGTGAGAGGCTGTGCACTGTGAGGCACATGTGCTAAAGAAGGCGGTGAGTCTTGTACTCACGCCTGCCACTTCCACGAAACACATCACCACGCGGCCAGAAGTTATTCCCGGGTGCAGTAGATAGTCCCAGGGGAGTTGGGCAGTAGACGCGCACCTCCTGCCATGTCACGGCAGCCGTAGTGGCACGCCTGCGAGTGAGAGGCTGTGCACTACGAGGCACATGTGCTAAAGAAGGCGGTGAGCCTTGCACTCACGCCTGCCACTTCCACGAAACGCATGACAACGCCACCAAAATGAAATCCCAGGTGCACTAGACCCAGGGGAACCTCGGCAATAGACGCGCAACTCCGGCAAAGCACGGGCGACGGAGTGGCATGCGTGAGAGTGAGAAGCTGTGCAAGGTGTAAGGGCTGAGCCTTGTACTCACGCCTGCCACTTCCACGAAACACATCACCAGGCGGCCAAAACGGATTCCCGGGTGCAGTAGATAGTCCCAAGGGAGTCGGAGAGTAGTCGGGCACCTCCTGCCCCATCGCGGCAGCCGTAGTGGCACGCCTGCGAGTGAGAGGCTGTGCACTGTGAGGCACATGTGCTAAAGAAGGCGGTGAGCCTTGTACTCACGCCTGCCACTTCCACGAAACACATCACCACGCGGCTAAAATGGATTCCCGCGTGCACTAGATAGTCCCAGGGGAGTTGGGCAGTAGACGCGCACCTCCTGCCATGTCACGGCAGCCGTAGTGGCACGCCTGCGAGTGAGAGGCTGTGCACTACGAGGCACATGTGCTAAAGAAGGCGGTGAGCCTTGCACTCACGCCTGCCACTTCCACGAAACGCATGACAACGCCACCAAAATGAAATCCCAGGTGCACTAGACCCAGGGGAACCTCGGCAATAGACGCGCAACTCCGGCAAAGCACGGGCGACGGAGTGGCATGCGTGAGAGTGAGAAGCTGTGCAAGGTGTAAGGGCTGAGCCTTGTACTCACGCCTGCCACTTCCACGAAACACATCACCAGGCGGCCAAAACGGATTCCCGGGTGCAGTAGATAGTCCCAAGGGAGTCGGAGAGTAGTCGGGCACCTCCTGCCCCATCGCGGCAGCCGTAGTGGCACGCCTGCGAGTGAGAGGCTGTGCACTGTGAGGCACATGTGCTAAAGAAGGCGGTGAGTCTTGTACTCACGCCTGCCACTTCCACGAAACACATCACCACGCGGCTAAAATGGATTCCCGCGTGCACTAGATAGTCCCAGGGGAGTTGGGCAGTAGACGCGCACCTCCTGCCATGTCACGGCAGCCGTAGTGGCACGCCTGCGAGTGAGAGGCTGTGCACTACGAGGCACATGTGCTAAAGAAGGCGGTGAGCCTTGCACTCACGCCTGCCACTTCCACGAAACGCATGACAACGCCACCAAAATGAAATCCCAGGTGCACTAGACCCAGGGGAACCTCGGCAATAGACGCGCAACTCCGGCAAAGCACGGGCGACGGAGTGGCATGCGTGAGAGTGAGAAGCTGTGCAAGGTGTAAGGGCTGAGCCTTGTACTCACGCCTGCCACTTCCACGAAACACATCACCAGGCGGCCAAAACGGATTCCCGGGTGCAGTAGATAGTCCCAAGGGAGTCGGAGAGTAGTCGGGCACCTCCTGCCCCATCGCGGCAGCCGTAGTGGCACGCCTGCGAGTGAGAGGCTGTGCACTGTGAGGCACATGTGCTAAAGAAGGCGGTGAGTCTTGTACTCACGCCTGCCACTTCCACGAAACACATCACCACGCGGCTAAAATGGATTCCCGCGTGCACTAGATAGTCCCAGGGGAGTTGGGCAGTAGACGCGCACCTCCTGCCATGTCACGGCAGCCGTAGTGGCACGCCTGCGAGTGAGAGGCTGTGCACTACGAGGCACATGTGCTAAAGAAGGCGGTGAGCCTTGCACTCACGCCTGCCACTTCCACGAAACGCATGACAACGCCACCAAAATGAAATCCCAGGTGCACTAGACCCAGGGGAACCTCGGCAATAGACGCGCAACTCCGGCAAAGCACGGGCGACGGAGTGGCATGCGTGAGAGTGAGAAGCTGTGCAAGGTGTAAGGGCTGAGCCTTGTACTCACGCCTGCCACTTCCACGAAACACATCACCAGGCGGCCAAAACGGATTCCCGGGTGCAGTAGATAGTCCCAAGGGAGTCGGAGAGTAGTCGGGCACCTCCTGCCCCATCGCGGCAGCCGTAGTGGCACGCCTGCGAGTGAGAGGCTGTGCACTGTGAGGCACATGTGCTAAAGAAGGCGGTGAGTCTTGTACTCACGCCTGCCACTTCCACGAAACACATCACCACGCGGCTAAAATGGATTCCCGCGTGCAGTAGATAGTCCCAGGGGAGTTGGGCAGTAGACGCGCACCTCCTGCCATGTCACGGCAGCCGTAGTGGCACGCCTGCGAGTGAGAGGCTGTGCACTACGAGGCACATGTGCTAAAGAAGGCGGTGAGCCTTGCACTCACGCCTGCCACTTCCACGAAACGCATGACAACGCCACCAAAATGAAATCCCAGGTGCACTAGACCCAGGGGAACCTCGGCAATAGACGCGCAACTCCGGCAAAGCACGGGCGACGGAGTGGCATGCGTGAGAGTGAGAAGCTGTGCAAGGTGTAAGGGCTGAGCCTTGTACTCACGCCTGCCACTTCCACGAAACACATCACCAGGCGGCCAAAACGGATTCCCGGGTGCAGTAGATAGTCCCAAGGGAGTCGGAGAGTAGTCGGGCACCTCCTGCCCCATCGCGGCAGCCGTAGTGGCACGCCTGCGAGTGAGAGGCTGTGCACTGTGAGGCACATGTGCTAAAGAAGGCGGTGAGTCTTGTACTCACGCCTGCCACTTCCACGAAACACATCACCACGCGGCTAAAATGGATTCCCGCGTGCAGTAGATAGTCCCAGGGGAGTTGGGCAGTAGACGCGCACCTCCTGCCATGTCACGGCAGCCGTAGTGGCACGCCTGCGAGTGAGAGGCTGTGCACTACGAGGCACATGTGCTAAAGAAGGCGGTGAGCCTTGCACTCACGCCTGCCACTTCCACGAAACGCATGACAACGCCACCAAAATGAAATCCCAGGTGCACTAGACCCAGGGGAACCTCGGCAATAGACGCGCAACTCCGGCAAAGCACGGGCGACGGAGTGGCATGCGTGAGAGTGAGAAGCTGTGCAAGGTGTAAGGGCTGAGCCTTGTACTCACGCCTGCCACTTCCACGAAACTCATCACCAGGCGGCCAAAACGGATTCCCGGGTGCAGTAGATAGTCCCAAGGGAGTCGGAGAGTAGTCGGGCACCTCCTGCCCCATCGCGGCAGCCGTAGTGGCACGCCTGCGAGTGAGAGGCTGTGCACTGTGAGGCACATGTGCTAAAGAAGGCGGTGAGCCTTGTACTCACGCCTGCCACTTCCACGAAACACATCACCACGCGGCTAAAATGGATTCCCGCGTGCACTAGATAGTCCCAGGGGAGTTGGGCAGTAGACGCGCACCTCCTGCCATGTCACGGCAGCCGTAGTGGCACGCCTGCGAGTGAGAGGCTGTGCACTACGAGGCACATGTGCTAAAGAAGGCGGTGAGCCTTGCACTCACGCCTGCCACTTCCACGAAACGCATGACAACGCCACCAAAATGAAATCCCAGGTGCACTAGACCCAGGGGAACCTCGGCAATAGACGCGCAACTCCGGCAAAGCACGGGCGACGGAGTGGCATGCGTGAGAGTGAGAAGCTGTGCAAGGTGTAAGGGCTGAGCCTTGTACTCACGCCTGCCACTTCCACGAAACACATCACCAGGCGGCCAAAACGGATTCCCGGGTGCAGTAGATAGTCCCAAGGGAGTCGGAGAGTAGTCGGGCACCTCCTGCCCCATCGCGGCAGCCGTAGTGGCACGCCTGCGAGTGAGAGGCTGTGCACTGTGAGGCACATGTGCTAAAGAAGGCGGTGAGTCTTGTACTCACGCCTGCCACTTCCACGAAACACATCACCACGCGGCTAAAATGGATTCCCGCGTGCACTAGATAGTCCCAGGGGAGTTGGGCAGTAGACGCGCACCTCCTGCCATGTCACGGCAGCCGTAGTGGCACGCCTGCGAGTGAGAGGCTGTGCACTACGAGGCACATGTGCTAAAGAAGGCGGTGAGCCTTGCACTCACGCCTGCCACTTCCACGAAACGCATGACAACGCCACCAAAATGAAATCCCAGGTGCACTAGACCCAGGGGAACCTCGGCAATAGACGCGCAACTCCGGCAAAGCACGGGCGACGGAGTGGCATGCGTGAGAGTGAGAAGCTGTGCAAGGTGTAAGGGCTGAGCCTTGTACTCACGCCTGCCACTTCCACGAAACACATCACCAGGCGGCGAAAACGGATTCCCGGGTGCAGTAGATAGTCCCAAGGGAGTCGGAGAGTAGTCGGGCACCTCCTGCCCCATCGCGGCAGCCGTAGTGGCACGCCTGCGAGTGAGAGGCTGTGCACTGTGAGGCACATGTGCTAAAGAAGGCGGTGAGTCTTGTACTCACGCCTGCCACTTCCACGAAACACATCACCACGCGGCTAAAATGGATTCCCGCGTGCACTAGATAGTCCCAGGGGAGTTGGGCAGTAGACGCGCACCTCCTGCCATGTCACGGCAGCCGTAGTGGCACGCCTGCGAGTGAGAGGCTGTGCACTACGAGGCACATGTGCTAAAGAAGGCGGTGAGCCTTGCACTCACGCCTGCCACTTCCACGAAACGCATGACAACGCCACCAAAATGAAATCCCAGGTGCACTAGACCCAGGGGAACCTCGGCAATAGACGCGCAACTCCGGCAAAGCACGGGCGACGGAGTGGCATGCGTGAGAGTGAGAAGCTGTGCAAGGTGTAAGGGCTGAGCCTTGTACTCACGCCTGCCACTTCCACGAAACACATCACCAGGCGGCCAAAACGGATTCCCGGGTGCAGTAGATAGTCCCAAGGGAGTCGGAGAGTAGTCGGGCACCTCCTGCCCCATCGCGGCAGCCGTAGTGGCACGCCTGCGAGTGAGAGGCTGTGCACTGTGAGGCACATGTGCTAAAGAAGGCGGTGAGCCTTGTACTCACGCCTGCCACTTCCACGAAACACATCACCACGCGGCTAAAATGGATTCCCGCGTGCACTAGATAGTCCCAGGGGAGTTGGGCAGTAGACGCGCACCTCCTGCCATGTCACGGCAGCCGTAGTGGCACGCCTGCGAGTGAGAGGCTGTGCACTACGAGGCACATGTGCTAAAGAAGGCGGTGAGCCTTGCACTCACGCCTGCCACTTCCACGAAACGCATGACAACGCCACCAAAATGAAATCCCAGGTGCACTAGACCCAGGGGAACCTCGGCAATAGACGCGCAACTCCGGCAAAGCACGGGCGACGGAGTGGCATGCGTGAGAGTGAGAAGCTGTGCAAGGTGTAAGGGCTGAGCCTTGTACTCACGCCTGCCACTTCCACGAAACTCATCACCAGGCGGCCAAAACGGATTCCCGGGTGCAGTAGATAGTCCCAAGGGAGTCGGAGAGTAGTCGGGCACCTCCTGCCCCATCGCGGCAGCCGTAGTGGCACGCCTGCGAGTGAGAGGCTGTGCACTGTGAGGCACATGTGCTAAAGAAGGCGGTGAGTCTTGTACTCACGCCTGCCACTTCCACGAAACACATCACCACGCGGCTAAAATGGATTCCCGCGTGCAGTAGATAGTCCCAGGGGAGTTGGGCAGTAGACGCGCACCTCCTGCCATGTCACGGCAGCCGTAGTGGCACGCCTGCGAGTGAGAGGCTGTGCACTACGAGGCACATGTGCTAAAGAAGGCGGTGAGCCTTGCACTCACGCCTGCCACTTCCACGAAACGCATGACAACGCCACCAAAATGAAATCCCAGGTGCACTAGACCCAGGGGAACCTCGGCAATAGACGCGCAACTCCGGCAAAGCACGGGCGACGGAGTGGCATGCGTGAGAGTGAGAAGCTGTGCAAGGTGTAAGGGCTGAGCCTTGTACTCACGCCTGCCACTTCCACGAAACACATCACCAGGCGGCCAAAACGGATTCCCGGGTGCAGTAGATAGTCCCAAGGGAGTCGGAGAGTAGTCGGGCACCTCCTGCCCCATCGCGGCAGCCGTAGTGGCACGCCTGCGAGTGAGAGGCTGTGCACTGTGAGGCACATGTGCTAAAGAAGGCGGTGAGTCTTGTACTCACGCCTGCCACTTCCACGAAACACATCACCACGCGGCTAAAATGGATTCCCGCGTGCAGTAGATAGTCCCAGGGGAGTTGGGCAGTAGACGCGCACCTCCTGCCATGTCACGGCAGCCGTAGTGGCACGCCTGCGAGTGAGAGGCTGTGCACTACGAGGCACATGTGCTAAAGAAGGCGGTGAGCCTTGCACTCACGCCTGCCACTTCCACGAAACGCATGACAACGCCACCAAAATGAAATCCCAGGTGCACTAGACCCAGGGGAACCTCGGCAATAGACGCGCAACTCCGGCAAAGCACGGGCGACGGAGTGGCATGCGTGAGAGTGAGAAGCTGTGCAAGGTGTAAGGGCTGAGCCTTGTACTCACGCCTGCCACTTCCACGAAACACATCACCAGGCGGCCAAAACGGATTCCCGGGTGCAGTAGATAGTCCCAAGGGAGTCGGAGAGTAGTCGGGCACCTCCTGCCCCATCGCGGCAGCCGTAGTGGCACGCCTGCGAGTGAGAGGCTGTGCACTGTGAGGCACATGTGCTAAAGAAGGCGGTGAGTCTTGTACTCACGCCTGCCACTTCCACGAAACACATCACCACGCGGCTAAAATGGATTCCCGCGTGCAGTAGATAGTCCCAGGGGAGTTGGGCAGTAGACGCGCACCTCCTGCCATGTCACGGCAGCCGTAGTGGCACGCCTGCGAGTGAGAGGCTGTGCACTACGAGGCACATGTGCTAAAGAAGGCGGTGAGCCTTGCACTCACGCCTGCCACTTCCACGAAACGCATGACAACGCCACCAAAATGAAATCCCAGGTGCACTAGACCCAGGGGAACCTCGGCAATAGACGCGCAACTCCGGCAAAGCACGGGCGACGGAGTGGCATGCGTGAGAGTGAGAAGCTGTGCAAGGTGTAAGGGCTGAGCCTTGTACTCACGCCTGCCACTTCCACGAAACACATCACCAGGCGGCCAAAACGGATTCCCGGGTGCAGTAGATAGTCCCAAGGGAGTCGGAGAGTAGTCGGGCACCTCCTGCCCCATCGCGGCAGCCGTAGTGGCACGCCTGCGAGTGAGAGGCTGTGCACTGTGAGGCACATGTGCTAAAGAAGGCGGTGAGTCTTGTACTCACGCCTGCCACTTCCACGAAACACATCACCACGCGGCTAAAATGGATTCCCGCGTGCACTAGATAGTCCCAGGGGAGTTGGGCAGTAGACGCGCACCTCCTGCCATGTCACGGCAGCCGTAGTGGCACGCCTGCGAGTGAGAGGCTGTGCACTACGAGGCACATGTGCTAAAGAAGGCGGTGAGCCTTGCACTCACGCCTGCCACTTCCACGAAACGCATGACAACGCCACCAAAATGAAATCCCAGGTGCACTAGACCCAGGGGAACCTCGGCAATAGACGCGCAACTCCGGCAAAGCACGGGCGACGGAGTGGCATGCGTGAGAGTGAGAAGCTGTGCAAGGTGTAAGGGCTGAGCCTTGTACTCACGCCTGCCACTTCCACGAAACACATCACCAGGCGGCCAAAACGGATTCCCGGGTGCAGTAGATAGTCCCAAGGGAGTCGGAGAGTAGTCGGGCACCTCCTGCCCCATCGCGGCAGCCGTAGTGGCACGCCTGCGAGTGAGAGGCTGTGCACTGTGAGGCACATGTGCTAAAGAAGGCGGTGAGTCTTGTACTCACGCCTGCCACTTCCACGAAACACATCACCACGCGGCTAAAATGGATTCCCGCGTGCAGTAGATAGTCCCAGGGGAGTTGGGCAGTAGACGCGCACCTCCTGCCATGTCACGGCAGCCGTAGTGGCACGCCTGCGAGTGAGAGGCTGTGCACTACGAGGCACATGTGCTAAAGAAGGCGGTGAGCCTTGCACTCACGCCTGCCACTTCCACGAAACGCATGACAACGCCACCAAAATGAAATCCCAGGTGCACTAGACCCAGGGGAACCTCGGCAATAGACGCGCAACTCCGGCAAAGCACGGGCGACGGAGTGGCATGCGTGAGAGTGAGAAGCTGTGCAAGGTGTAAGGGCTGAGCCTTGTACTCACGCCTGCCACTTCCACGAAACTCATCACCAGGCGGCCAAAACGGATTCCCGGGTGCAGTAGATAGTCCCAAGGGAGTCGGAGAGTAGTCGGGCACCTCCTGCCCCATCGCGGCAGCCGTAGTGGCACGCCTGCGAGTGAGAGGCTGTGCACTGTGAGGCACATGTGCTAAAGAAGGCGGTGAGCCTTGTACTCACGCCTGCCACTTCCACGAAACACATCACCACGCGGCTAAAATGGATTCCCGCGTGCACTAGATAGTCCCAGGGGAGTTGGGCAGTAGACGCGCACCTCCTGCCATGTCACGGCAGCCGTAGTGGCACGCCTGCGAGTGAGAGGCTGTGCACTACGAGGCACATGTGCTAAAGAAGGCGGTGAGCCTTGCACTCACGCCTGCCACTTCCACGAAACGCATGACAACGCCACCAAAATGAAATCCCAGGTGCACTAGACCCAGGGGAACCTCGGCAATAGACGCGCAACTCCGGCAAAGCACGGGCGACGGAGTGGCATGCGTGAGAGTGAGAAGCTGTGCAAGGTGTAAGGGCTGAGCCTTGTACTCACGCCTGCCACTTCCACGAAACTCATCACCAGGCGGCCAAAACGGATTCCCGGGTGCAGTAGATAGTCCCAAGGGAGTCGGAGAGTAGTCGGGCACCTCCTGCCCCATCGCGGCAGCCGTAGTGGCACGCCTGCGAGTGAGAGGCTGTGCACTGTGAGGCACATGTGCTAAAGAAGGCGGTGAGTCTTGTACTCACGCCTGCCACTTCCACGAAACACATCACCACGCGGCTAAAATGGATTCCCGCGTGCAGTAGATAGTCCCAGGGGAGTTGGGCAGTAGACGCGCACCTCCTGCCATGTCACGGCAGCCGTAGTGGCACGCCTGCGAGTGAGAGGCTGTGCACTACGAGGCACATGTGCTAAAGAAGGCGGTGAGCCTTGCACTCACGCCTGCCACTTCCACGAAACGCATGACAACGCCACCAAAATGAAATCCCAGGTGCACTAGACCCAGGGGAACCTCGGCAATAGACGCGCAACTCCGGCAAAGCACGGGCGACGGAGTGGCATGCGTGAGAGTGAGAAGCTGTGCAAGGTGTAAGGGCTGAGCCTTGTACTCACGCCTGCCACTTCCACGAAACACATCACCAGGCGGCCAAAACGGATTCCCGGGTGCAGTAGATAGTCCCAAGGGAGTCGGAGAGTAGTCGGGCACCTCCTGCCCCATCGCGGCAGCCGTAGTGGCACGCCTGCGAGTGAGAGGCTGTGCACTGTGAGGCACATGTGCTAAAGAAGGCGGTGAGTCTTGTACTCACGCCTGCCACTTCCACGAAACACATCACCACGCGGCTAAAATGGATTCCCGCGTGCAGTAGATAGTCCCAGGGGAGTTGGGCAGTAGACGCGCACCTCCTGCCATGTCACGGCAGCCGTAGTGGCACGCCTGCGAGTGAGAGGCTGTGCACTACGAGGCACATGTGCTAAAGAAGGCGGTGAGCCTTGCACTCACGCCTGCCACTTCCACGAAACGCATGACAACGCCACCAAAATGAAATCCCAGGTGCACTAGACCCAGGGGAACCTCGGCAATAGACGCGCAACTCCGGCAAAGCACGGGCGACGGAGTGGCATGCGTGAGAGTGAGAAGCTGTGCAAGGTGTAAGGGCTGAGCCTTGTACTCACGCCTGCCACTTCCACGAAACACATCACCAGGCGGCCAAAACGGATTCCCGGGTGCAGTAGATAGTCCCAAGGGAGTCGGAGAGTAGTCGGGCACCTCCTGCCCCATCGCGGCAGCCGTAGTGGCACGCCTGCGAGTGAGAGGCTGTGCACTGTGAGGCACATGTGCTAAAGAAGGCGGTGAGTCTTGTACTCACGCCTGCCACTTCCACGAAACACATCACCACGCGGCTAAAATGGATTCCCGCGTGCACTAGATAGTCCCAGGGGAGTTGGGCAGTAGACGCGCACCTCCTGCCATGTCACGGCAGCCGTAGTGGCACGCCTGCGAGTGAGAGGCTGTGCACTACGAGGCACATGTGCTAAAGAAGGCGGTGAGCCTTGCACTCACGCCTGCCACTTCCACGAAACGCATGACAACGCCACCAAAATGAAATCCCAGGTGCACTAGACCCAGGGGAACCTCGGCAATAGACGCGCAACTCCGGCAAAGCACGGGCGACGGAGTGGCATGCGTGAGAGTGAGAAGCTGTGCAAGGTGTAAGGGCTGAGCCTTGTACTCACGCCTGCCACTTCCACGAAACACATCACCAGGCGGCCAAAACGGATTCCCGGGTGCAGTAGATAGTCCCAAGGGAGTCGGAGAGTAGTCGGGCACCTCCTGCCCCATCGCGGCAGCCGTAGTGGCACGCCTGCGAGTGAGAGGCTGTGCACTGTGAGGCACATGTGCTAAAGAAGGCGGTGAGTCTTGTACTCACGCCTGCCACTTCCACGAAACACATCACCACGCGGCTAAAATGGATTCCCGCGTGCAGTAGATAGTCCCAGGGGAGTTGGGCAGTAGACGCGCACCTCCTGCCATGTCACGGCAGCCGTAGTGGCACGCCTGCGAGTGAGAGGCTGTGCACTACGAGGCACATGTGCTAAAGAAGGCGGTGAGCCTTGCACTCACGCCTGCCACTTCCACGAAACGCATGACAACGCCACCAAAATGAAATCCCAGGTGCACTAGACCCAGGGGAACCTCGGCAATAGACGCGCAACTCCGGCAAAGCACGGGCGACGGAGTGGCATGCGTGAGAGTGAGAAGCTGTGCAAGGTGTAAGGGCTGAGCCTTGTACTCACGCCTGCCACTTCCACGAAACTCATCACCAGGCGGCCAAAACGGATTCCCGGGTGCAGTAGATAGTCCCAAGGGAGTCGGAGAGTAGTCGGGCACCTCCTGCCCCATCGCGGCAGCCGTAGTGGCACGCCTGCGAGTGAGAGGCTGTGCACTGTGAGGCACATGTGCTAAAGAAGGCGGTGAGCCTTGTACTCACGCCTGCCACTTCCACGAAACACATCACCACGCGGCTAAAATGGATTCCCGCGTGCACTAGATAGTCCCAGGGGAGTTGGGCAGTAGACGCGCACCTCCTGCCATGTCACGGCAGCCGTAGTGGCACGCCTGCGAGTGAGAGGCTGTGCACTACGAGGCACATGTGCTAAAGAAGGCGGTGAGCCTTGCACTCACGCCTGCCACTTCCACGAAACGCATGACAACGCCACCAAAATGAAATCCCAGGTGCACTAGACCCAGGGGAACCTCGGCAATAGACGCGCAACTCCGGCAAAGCACGGGCGACGGAGTGGCATGCGTGAGAGTGAGAAGCTGTGCAAGGTGTAAGGGCTGAGCCTTGTACTCACGCCTGCCACTTCCACGAAACTCATCACCAGGCGGCCAAAACGGATTCCCGGGTGCAGTAGATAGTCCCAAGGGAGTCGGAGAGTAGTCGGGCACCTCCTGCCCCATCGCGGCAGCCGTAGTGGCACGCCTGCGAGTGAGAGGCTGTGCACTGTGAGGCACATGTGCTAAAGAAGGCGGTGAGTCTTGTACTCACGCCTGCCACTTCCACGAAACACATCACCACGCGGCTAAAATGGATTCCCGCGTGCAGTAGATAGTCCCAGGGGAGTTGGGCAGTAGACGCGCACCTCCTGCCATGTCACGGCAGCCGTAGTGGCACGCCTGCGAGTGAGAGGCTGTGCACTACGAGGCACATGTGCTAAAGAAGGCGGTGAGCCTTGCACTCACGCCTGCCACTTCCACGAAACGCATGACAACGCCACCAAAATGAAATCCCAGGTGCACTAGACCCAGGGGAACCTCGGCAATAGACGCGCAACTCCGGCAAAGCACGGGCGACGGAGTGGCATGCGTGAGAGTGAGAAGCTGTGCAAGGTGTAAGGGCTGAGCCTTGTACTCACGCCTGCCACTTCCACGAAACACATCACCAGGCGGCCAAAACGGATTCCCGGGTGCAGTAGATAGTCCCAAGGGAGTCGGAGAGTAGTCGGGCACCTCCTGCCCCATCGCGGCAGCCGTAGTGGCACGCCTGCGAGTGAGAGGCTGTGCACTGTGAGGCACATGTGCTAAAGAAGGCGGTGAGTCTTGTACTCACGCCTGCCACTTCCACGAAACACATCACCACGCGGCTAAAATGGATTCCCGCGTGCAGTAGATAGTCCCAGGGGAGTTGGGCAGTAGACGCGCACCTCCTGCCATGTCACGGCAGCCGTAGTGGCACGCCTGCGAGTGAGAGGCTGTGCACTACGAGGCACATGTGCTAAAGAAGGCGGTGAGCCTTGCACTCACGCCTGCCACTTCCACGAAACGCATGACAACGCCACCAAAATGAAATCCCAGGTGCACTAGACCCAGGGGAACCTCGGCAATAGACGCGCAACTCCGGCAAAGCACGGGCGACGGAGTGGCATGCGTGAGAGTGAGAAGCTGTGCAAGGTGTAAGGGCTGAGCCTTGTACTCACGCCTGCCACTTCCACGAAACACATCACCAGGCGGCCAAAACGGATTCCCGGGTGCAGTAGATAGTCCCAAGGGAGTCGGAGAGTAGTCGGGCACCTCCTGCCCCATCGCGGCAGCCGTAGTGGCACGCCTGCGAGTGAGAGGCTGTGCACTGTGAGGCACATGTGCTAAAGAAGGCGGTGAGTCTTGTACTCACGCCTGCCACTTCCACGAAACACATCACCACGCGGCTAAAATGGATTCCCGCGTGCACTAGATAGTCCCAGGGGAGTTGGGCAGTAGACGCGCACCTCCTGCCATGTCACGGCAGCCGTAGTGGCACGCCTGCGAGTGAGAGGCTGTGCACTACGAGGCACATGTGCTAAAGAAGGCGGTGAGCCTTGCACTCACGCCTGCCACTTCCACGAAACGCATGACAACGCCACCAAAATGAAATCCCAGGTGCACTAGACCCAGGGGAACCTCGGCAATAGACGCGCAACTCCGGCAAAGCACGGGCGACGGAGTGGCATGCGTGAGAGTGAGAAGCTGTGCAAGGTGTAAGGGCTGAGCCTTGTACTCACGCCTGCCACTTCCACGAAACACATCACCAGGCGGCCAAAACGGATTCCCGGGTGCAGTAGATAGTCCCAAGGGAGTCGGAGAGTAGTCGGGCACCTCCTGCCCCATCGCGGCAGCCGTAGTGGCACGCCTGCGAGTGAGAGGCTGTGCACTGTGAGGCACATGTGCTAAAGAAGGCGGTGAGTCTTGTACTCACGCCTGCCACTTCCACGAAACACATCACCACGCGGCTAAAATGGATTCCCGCGTGCAGTAGATAGTCCCAGGGGAGTTGGGCAGTAGACGCGCACCTCCTGCCATGTCACGGCAGCCGTAGTGGCACGCCTGCGAGTGAGAGGCTGTGCACTACGAGGCACATGTGCTAAAGAAGGCGGTGAGCCTTGCACTCACGCCTGCCACTTCCACGAAACGCATGACAACGCCACCAAAATGAAATCCCAGGTGCACTAGACCCAGGGGAACCTCGGCAATAGACGCGCAACTCCGGCAAAGCACGGGCGACGGAGTGGCATGCGTGAGAGTGAGAAGCTGTGCAAGGTGTAAGGGCTGAGCCTTGTACTCACGCCTGCCACTTCCACGAAACTCATCACCAGGCGGCCAAAACGGATTCCCGGGTGCAGTAGATAGTCCCAAGGGAGTCGGAGAGTAGTCGGGCACCTCCTGCCCCATCGCGGCAGCCGTAGTGGCACGCCTGCGAGTGAGAGGCTGTGCACTGTGAGGCACATGTGCTAAAGAAGGCGGTGAGCCTTGTACTCACGCCTGCCACTTCCACGAAACACATCACCACGCGGCTAAAATGGATTCCCGCGTGCACTAGATAGTCCCAGGGGAGTTGGGCAGTAGACGCGCACCTCCTGCCATGTCACGGCAGCCGTAGTGGCACGCCTGCGAGTGAGAGGCTGTGCACTACGAGGCACATGTGCTAAAGAAGGCGGTGAGCCTTGCACTCACGCCTGCCACTTCCACGAAACGCATGACAACGCCACCAAAATGAAATCCCAGGTGCACTAGACCCAGGGGAACCTCGGCAATAGACGCGCAACTCCGGCAAAGCACGGGCGACGGAGTGGCATGCGTGAGAGTGAGAAGCTGTGCAAGGTGTAAGGGCTGAGCCTTGTACTCACGCCTGCCACTTCCACGAAACTCATCACCAGGCGGCCAAAACGGATTCCCGGGTGCAGTAGATAGTCCCAAGGGAGTCGGAGAGTAGTCGGGCACCTCCTGCCCCATCGCGGCAGCCGTAGTGGCACGCCTGCGAGTGAGAGGCTGTGCACTGTGAGGCACATGTGCTAAAGAAGGCGGTGAGTCTTGTACTCACGCCTGCCACTTCCACGAAACACATCACCACGCGGCTAAAATGGATTCCCGCGTGCACTAGATAGTCCCAGGGGAGTTGGGCAGTAGACGCGCACCTCCTGCCATGTCACGGCAGCCGTAGTGGCACGCCTGCGAGTGAGAGGCTGTGCACTACGAGGCACATGTGCTAAAGAAGGCGGTGAGCCTTGCACTCACGCCTGCCACTTCCACGAAACGCATGACAACGCCACCAAAATGAAATCCCAGGTGCACTAGACCCAGGGGAACCTCGGCAATAGACGCGCAACTCCGGCAAAGCACGGGCGACGGAGTGGCATGCGTGAGAGTGAGAAGCTGTGCAAGGTGTAAGGGCTGAGCCTTGTACTCACGCCTGCCACTTCCACGAAACACATCACCAGGCGGCCAAAACGGATTCCCGGGTGCAGTAGATAGTCCCAAGGGAGTCGGAGAGTAGTCGGGCACCTCCTGCCCCATCGCGGCAGCCGTAGTGGCACGCCTGCGAGTGAGAGGCTGTGCACTGTGAGGCACATGTGCTAAAGAAGGCGGTGAGTCTTGTACTCACGCCTGCCACTTCCACGAAACACATCACCACGCGGCTAAAATGGATTCCCGCGTGCAGTAGATAGTCCCAGGGGAGTTGGGCAGTAGACGCGCACCTCCTGCCATGTCACGGCAGCCGTAGTGGCACGCCTGCGAGTGAGAGGCTGTGCACTACGAGGCACATGTGCTAAAGAAGGCGGTGAGCCTTGCACTCACGCCTGCCACTTCCACGAAACGCATGACAACGCCACCAAAATGAAATCCCAGGTGCACTAGACCCAGGGGAACCTCGGCAATAGACGCGCAACTCCGGCAAAGCACGGGCGACGGAGTGGCATGCGTGAGAGTGAGAAGCTGTGCAAGGTGTAAGGGCTGAGCCTTGTACTCACGCCTGCCACTTCCACGAAACACATCACCAGGC